>NC_134357.1:378791267-378940264 GCF_048569485.1 Anomaloglossus baeobatrachus | reverse complement strand
GATCTCTCTCTCTCTCGATCTCTCTCTCTCTCGATCTCTCTCGATCTCTCTCGATCTCTCTCTCTCTCGATCTCTCTCTCTCTCTCTCTCGATCTCTCTCTCTCTCGATCTCTCTCTCTCTCGATCTCTCTCTCTCTCGATCTCTCTCTCTCGATCTCTCTCTCTCGATCTCTCTCTCTCTCTCGATCTCTCTCGATCTCTCGATCTCTCTCGATCTCTCTCGTCTCTCTCGATCTCTCTCGATCTCTCTCGATCTCTCTCTCGATCTCTCGATCTCTCTCGATCTCTCTCGATCTCTCTCTCTCTCGATCTCTCTCTCTCTCGATCTCTCTCTCTCTCGATCTCTCTCGATCTCTCTCTCTCGATCTCTCTCTCTCTCGATCTCTCTCGATCTCTCTCTCTCTCATCTCTCTCGATCTCTCGTCTCTCGATCTCTCTCGATCTCTCTCGATCTCTCTCGATCTCTCTCGATCTCTCTCGATCTCTCTCTCTCTCGATCTCTCTCTCTCTCGATCTCTCTCTCTCTCTCGATCTCTCTCTCTCGATCTCTCTCTCTCGATCTCTCTCTCTCGATCTCTCTCGATCTCTCTCGATCTCTCTCGATCTCTCTCGATCTCTCTCGATCTCTCTCGATCTCTCTCGATCTCTCTCGATCTCTCTCGATCTCTCTCTCTCTATCTCTCTCTCGATCTCTCTCTCTCTCTCAATCTCTCTCTCTCTCGATCTCTCTCTCTCGATCTCTCTCTCTCGATCTCTCTCGATCTCTCTCGATCTCTCTCGATCTCTCTCGATCTCTCTCGATCTCTCTCGATCTCTCTCGATCTCTCCTCTCTCTCGATCTCTCTCGATCTCTCTCGATCTCTCTCGATCTCTCTCTCTCTCGATCTCTCTCTCTCTCGATCTCTCTCTCTCGATCTCTCTCTCGATCTCTCTCTCTCTCGATCTCTCTCTCTCGATCTCGATCTCTCTCTCGATCTCTCTCGATCTCTCTCGATCTCTCTCTCTCGATCTCTCTCGATCTCTCTCTCTCTATCTCTCTCTCTCTCGATCTCTCTCTCTCGATCTCTCTCTCTCTCGATCTCTCTCTCTCTCTCTCGATCTCTCTCTCTCTCGATCTCTCTCTCTCTCGATCTCTCTCTCTCTCGATCTCTCTCTCTCGATCTCTCTCTCTCTCGATCTCTCTCTCTCTCTCGATCTCTCTCGATCTCTCTCGATCTCTCTCGATCTCTCTCGATCTCTCTCGATCTCTCTCGATCTCTCTCTCTCTCGATCTCTCTCGATCTCTCGATCTCTCTCGATCTCTCTCGATCTCTCTCTCTCGATCTCTCTCGATCTCTCTCGCTCTCTCTCTCTCGATCTCTCTCTCTCTCTCGATCTCTCTCTCTCATCTCTCTCGATCTCTCTCTCTCGATCTCTCTCGATCTCTCTCGATCTCTCTCTCGATCTCTCTCGATCTCTCTCGTCTCTCTCGATCTCTCTCTCGATCTCTCTCTCTCAATCTCTCTCTCTCTCGATCTCTCTCTCTCGATCTCTCTCTCTCGATCTCTCTCTCTCGATCTCTCTCGATCTCTCTCGATCTCTCTCGATCTCTCTCGATCTCTCTCGATCTCTCTCGATCTCTCTCGATCTCTCTCGATCTCTCTCTCGATCTCTCTCGATCTCTCTCTCGATCTCTCTCTCTCTCGATCTCTCTCTCGATCTCTCTCTCTCTCTCGATCTCTCTCTCTCTCGATCTCTCTCTCTCGATCTCTCTCTCTCGATCTCTCATCTCTCTCGATCTCTCTCGATCTCTCTCGATCTCTCTCGATCTCTCTCGATCTCTCTCGATCTCTCTCTCGATCTCTCTCTCGATCTCTCTCTCTCTCAATCTCTCTCTCGATCTCTCTCTCTCTCTCAATCTCTCTCTCTCTCGATCTCTCTCTCTCTCGATCTCTCTCTCTCGATCTCTCTCTCTCGATCTCTCTCTCTCGATCTCTCTCTCTCGATCTCTCTCGATCTCTCTCTCTCTCTCTCTCTCTCGATCTCTCTCTCTCGATCTCTCTCTCTCTCGATCTCTCTCTCTCGATCTCTCTCGATCTCTCTCGATCTCTCTCGATCTCTCTCGATCTCTCTCGATCTCTCTCGATCTCTCTCTCGATCTCTCTCTCTCTCAATCTCTCTCTCTCTCAATCTCTCTCTCTCTCGATCTCTCTCGATCTCTCTCGATCTCTCGATCTCTCTCTCTCGATCTCTATCTCTCTCGATCTCTCTCTCTCTCGATCTCTCTCTCTCTCGATCTCTCGATCTCTCTCGATCTCTCTCGATCTCTCTCGATCTCTCTCGATCTCTCTCGATCTCTCTCGATCTCTCTCGATCTCTCTCTCTCTCGATCTCTCTCTCTCGATCTCTCTCTCTCTCGATCTCTCTCTCTCTCGATCTCTCTCTCTCTCGATCTCTCTCTCTCTCGATCTCTCTCTCTCTCGATCTCTCTCTCTCTCGATCTCTCTCTCTCTCGATCTCTCTCTCTCTCGATCTCTCTCTCTCTCGATCTCTCTCTCGATCTCGATCTCTCTCTCTCGATCTCGATCTCTCTCTCGATCTCTCGATCTCTCTCTCGATCTCTCTCTCTCTCTCTCTCTCGATCTCTCTCTCTCTCGATCTCTCTCTCTCTCGATCTCTCTCTCTCTCGATCTCTCTCTCTCTCTCGATCTCTCTCTCTCTCGATCTCTCTCTCGATCTCTCTCTCTCTCGATCTCTCTCTCTCGATCTCTCTCTCTCATTAGCAATCGTGATAAGAGCGAAGCGTCATTGTATTTGTGATAAACTTTTGAGAAATTAAATTTTGACGATCTCTCTCGATCTCTCTCGATCTCTCTCGATCTCTCTCTCGATCTCTCTCTCTCTCTCGATCTCTATCTCTCTCGTCTCTCTCTCTCTCATCTCTCTCTCTCTCGATCTCTCTCTCGATCTCTCTCGATCTCTCGATCTCTCTCTCTCGATCTCTATCTCTCTCGATCTCTCTCTCTCTCGATCTCTCTCTCTCTCGATCTCTCTCGATCTCTCTCTCGATCTCTCTCGATCTCTCTCGATCTCTCTCGATCTCTCGATCTCTCTCGATCTCTCTCGATCTCTCTCATCTCTCTCGATCTCTCTCTCTCTCGATCTCTCTCTCTCTCGATCTCTCTCTCTCTCGATCTCTCTCTCTCGATCTCGATCTCTCTCTCGATCTCTCTCGATCTCTCTCGATCTCTCTCTCTCTCTCTCTCTCGATCTCTCCTCTCTCTCGAATCTCTCTCTCTCTCGATCTCTCTCTCTCTCTCTCGATCTCTCTCTCTCTCTCGATCTCTCTCTCTCTCGATCTCTCTCTCTCGATCTCTCTCTCTCTCGATCTCTCTCTCTCTCTCGATCTCTCTCTCTCTCTCGATCTCTCTCTCTCTCTCGATCTCTCTCTCTCTCTCGATCTCTCTCTCTCTCTCGATCTCTCATCTCTCTCGATCTCTCTCGATCTCTCTCTCTCGATCTCTCTCGATCTCTCTCGATCTCTCTCTCTCTCTCTCTCGATCTCTCTCGATCTCTCTCTCTCTCTCGATCTCTCTCTCTCTCTCTCTCTCTCTCTCTCTCTCGATCTCTCTCGATCTCTCTCTCTCTCTCTCGATCTCTCGATCTCTCTCTCGATCTCTCGATCTCTCTCTCGATCTCTATCTCTCTCTCGATCTCTCTCTCTCTCGATCTCTCTCTCTCTCGATCTCTCTCTCTCTCGATCTCTCTCTCTCTCTCTCTCTCGATCTCTCTCTCGATCTCTCTCTCTCTCGATCTCTCTCTCTCTCGATCTCTCTCGATCTCTCTCTCTCGATCTCTCTCTCTCTCGATCTCTCTCGATCTCTCTCGATCTCTCTCGATCTCTCTCGATCTCTCTCGATCTCTCTCGATCTCTCTCTCGATCTCTCTCGATCTCTCTCTCTCTCTCGATCTCTCTCTCTCTCGATCTCTCTCTCTCTCGATCTCTCTCGTCTCTCTCGATCTCTCTCGATCTCTCTCGATCTCTCTCGATCTCTCTCGATCTCTCTCGATCTCTCTCGATCTCTCTCTCTCTCGATCTCTCTCGATCTCTCTCTCTCTCGATCTCTCTCGATCTCTCTCTCTCTCGATCTCTCTCTCTCTCTCGATCTCTCTCTCTCTCATCTCGATCTCTCTCTCGATCTCTCTCTCGATCTCTCTCTCGATCTCTCTCTCGATCTCTCTCTCTCTCGATCTCTCTCTCTCTCGATCTCTCTCGATCTCTCTCGATCTCTCTCTCTCTCGATCTCTCTCTCATCTCGATCTCTCTCTCTCTCTCGATCTCTCTCGATCTCTCTCGATCTCTCTCGATCTCTCTCGATCTCTCTCGATCTCTCTCTCTCTCTCGATCTCTCTCGATCTCTCTCTCTCTCGATCTCTCTCTCTCTCGATCTCTCTCTCTCGATCTCTCTCTCTCTCGATCTCTCTCTCGATCTCGATCTCTCTCTCTCGATCTCGTCTCTCTCTCGATCTCTCGATCTCTCTCTCGATCTCTCTCTCTCTCTCTCGATCTCTCTCTCTCTCGATCTCTCTCTCTCCTCGATCTCTCTCTCTCTCGATCTCTCTCTCTCTCGATCTCTCTCTCTCTCTCGATCTCTCTCTCTCTCTCGATCTCTCTCTCTCTCTCGATCTCTCTCTCTCTCGATCTCTCTCTCTCGATCTCTCTCTCTCTCGATCTCTCTCTCTCGATCTCTCTCTCTCTCTCGATCTCTCTCGATCTCTCGATCTCTCTCTCTCTCGATCTCTCTCTCTCTCTCTCTCTCTCTCTCTCTCGATCTCTCTCTCTCGATCTCTCTCTCTCGATCTCTCTCTCTCTCGATCTCTCTCTCTCTCGATCTCTCTCTCTCTCGATCTCTCTCGATCTCTCTCGTCTCTCGATCTCTCTCGATCTCTCTCGATCTCTCTCTCTCTCGATCTCTCTCGTCTCTCTCTCTCGATCTCTCTCTCTCTCGATCTCTCTCTCTCGTCTATCTCTCTCTCTCTCGATCTCTCTCTCGATCTCGATCTCTCTCGATCTCTCTCTCTCTCTCGATCTCTCTCTCTCTCTCTCTCTCGATCTCTCTCTCTCTCGATCTCTCTCTCTCTCTCGATCTCTCTCTCTCTCGATCTCTCTCTCTCTCGATCTCTCTCTCTCTCGATCTCTCTCTCTCTCGATCTCTCTCTCTCTCGATCTCTCTCTCTCGATCTCTCTCTCTCTCGATCTCTCTCTCTCTCTCGATCTCTCTCTCTCTCGATCTCTCTCTCTCTCGATCTCTCTCGATCTCTCTCGATCTCTCGATCTCTCTCTCGATCTCTCTCTCTCTCGATCTCTCTCTCTCTCGATCTCTCTCTCTCTCGATCTCTCTCTCTCTCTCGATCTCTCTCTCTCTCGATCTCTCTCTCTCGATCTCATCTCTCTCGATCTCTCTCTCTCTCGATCTCTCTCGATCTCTCTCGATCTCTCTCTCTCGATCTCTCTCTCGATCTCTCTCTCTCTCTCTCTCTCTCTCTCTCTCGATCTCTCTCTCTCTCTCGATCTCTCTCTCTCTCTCTCTCTCGATCTCTCTCTCTCGATCTCTATCTCTCTCGATCTCTCCTCTCTCTCTCGATCTCTCTCTCTCTCTCTCGATCTCTCTCTCTCGATCTCTCTCTCTCTCTCGATCTCTCTCGATCTCTCTCGATCTCTCGATCTCTCTCTCGATCTCTCTCTCTCTCGATCTCTCTCTCTCTCTCTCTCTCTCTCTCTCGATCTCTCTCTCTCTCGATCTCTCTCTCTCTCTCTCTCGATCTCTCTCTCTCGATCTCTCTCTCGATCTCTCTCTCTCTCGATCTCTCTCTCTCTCGATCTCTCTCTCTCTCGATCTCTCTCTCTCTCGATCTCTCTCTCTCTCTCGATCTCTCTCTCTCTCTCGATCTCTCTCTCTCTCGATCTCTCTCGATCTCTCGATCTCTCTCGATCTCTCTCGATCTCTCGATCTCTCTCTCTCTCGATCTCTCTCGATCTCTCGATCTCTCTCGATCTCTCTCGATCTCTCTCTCTCGATCTCTCTCTCTCTCTCTCATCTCTCTCGATCTCTCTCGATCTCTCTCTCTCGATCTCTCTCGATCTCTCTCTCTCGATCTCTCTCGATCTCTCTCGATCTCTCTCGATCTCTCTCGATCTCTCTCGATCTCTCTCGATCTCTCTCGATCTCTCTCGACTCTCGATCTCTCTCTCTCTCGATCTCTCGATCTCTCTCTCGATCTCGTCCTCGATCTCTCTCTCTCTCGATCTCTCCTCTCTCTCTCTCGATCTCTCGATCTCTCTCTCGATCTCTCTCTCTCTCTCGATCTCTCTCTCTCTCTCGATCTCTCTCTCTCTCTCGATCTCTCTCTCTCGCTCTCTCTATCTTCTCTCGATCTCTCTCGATCTCTCTCGATCTCTCTCTCGATCTCTCTCTCTCTCGATCTCTCTCTCTCTCGATCTCTCTCTCGATCTCTCTCTCTCTCGATCTCTCTCTCTCTCGATCTCTCTCGATCTCTCTCGATCTCTCTCGATCTCTCTCGATCTCTCTCGATCTCTCTCTCTCTCGATCTCTCTCGATCTCTCTCTCTCTCGATCTCTCTCTCTCGATCTCTCTCTCTCTCTCGATCTCTCTCTCGATCTCTCTCTCGATCTCTCTCTCGATCTCTCTCTCGATCTCTCTCTCTCTCGATCTCTCTCTCTCTCGATCTCTCTCTCTCTCGATCTCTCTCGATCTCTCTCTCTCTCGATCTCTCTCTCTCTCGATCTCTCTCGATCTCTCTCGATCTCTCGATCTCTCTCTCGATCTCTCTCTCTCTCGATCTCTCTCTCTCTCTCGATCTCTCTCTCTCGATCTCTCTCTCTCTCGATCTCTCTCTCTCTCTCGATCTCTCTCTCTCTCGATCTCTCTCGATCTCTCTCGATCTCTCTCGATCTCTCTCGATCTCTCTCGATCTCTCTCGATCTCTCTCTCTCTCGATCTCTCTCGATCTCTCTCGATCTCTCTCGATCTCTCTCTCTCTCGATCTCTCTCGATCTCTCTCGATCTCTCTCGATCTCTCTCTCTCTCTCGATCTCTCTCTCTCTCTCGATCTCTCTCTCTCTCTCGATCTCTCTCTCTCTCTCGATCTCTCTCTCGATCTCTCTCTCGATCTCTCTCTCGATCTCTCTCTCGATCTCTCTCTCTCTCGATCTCTCTCTCTCTCTCTATCTCTCTCGATCTCTCTCTCTCTCTATCTCTCTCTCTCTCGATCTCTCTCGATCTCTCTCGATCTCTCTCGATCTCTCTCGATCTCTCTCGATCTCTCTCGATCTCTCTCTCTCTCGATCTCTCTCGATCTCTCTCTCTCTCGATCTCTCTCTCTCTCGATCTCTCTCTCTCTCGATCTCTCTCTCGATCTCGATCTCTCTCTCTCGATCTCGATCTCTCTCTCGATCTCTCGATCTCTCTCTCGATCTCTCTCTCTCTCTCTCTCTCGATCTCTCTCTCTCTCGATCTCTCTCTCTCTCGATCTCTCTCTCTCTCGATCTCTCTCTCTCTCTCGATCTCTCTCTCTCTCGATCTCTCTCTCTCGATCTCTCTCTCTCTCGATCTCTCTCTCTCGATCTCTCTCTCTCTCTCGATCTCTCTCTCTCTCTCGATCTCTCTCTCTCTCGATCTCTCTCTCTCTCGATCTCTCTCGATCTCTCTCGATCTCTCGATCTCTCTCTCGATCTCTCTCTCTCTCGATCTCTCTCTCTCTCGATCTCTCTCTCTCTCTCTCTCGATCTCTCTCTCTCGATCTCTATCTCTCTCGATCTCTCTCTCTCTCGATCTCTCTCTCTCTCTCTCGATCTCTCGATCTCTCGATCTCTCTCTCTCTCTCTCTCTCGATCTCTCGATCTCTCTCTCTCTCTCTCTCTCGATCTCTCTCTCTCTCGATCTCTCTCTCTCGATCTCTCTCTCTCTCTCTCTCTCTCTCTCGATCTCTCGATCTCTCGATCTCTCTCTCTCTCTCGATCTCTCGATCTCTCTCTCTCTCTCTCTCTCGATCTCTCTCTCTCGATCTCTCTCTCTCTCTCTCTCGATCTCTCTCTCTCGATCTCTCTCTCTCTCAATCTCTCTCTCTCTCAATCTCTCTCTCTCTCGATCTCTCTCTCTCTCTCTCGATCTCTTGATCTCTCTCTCTCTCGATCTCTCTCTCTCGATCTCTCTCTCTCTCTCGATCTCTCTCTCTCTCGATCTCTCTCTCTCTCTCGATCTCTCTCTCTCTCTCGATCTCTCTCTCTCGATCTCTCTCTCTCTCGATCTCTCTCTCTCTCGATCTCTCTCTCTCTCGATCTCTCTCTCTCGATCTCTCTCTCTCTCGATCTCTCTCTCTCAATCTCGATCTCTCTCGATCTCTCTCGATCTCTCTCGATCTCTTGATCTCTCTCTCTCTCGATCTCTCTCTCTCTCTCGATCTCTCTCTCTCTCGATCTCTCTCTCTCTCGATCTCTCTCTCTCTCGATCTCTCTCTCTCTCGATCTCTCTCTCTCTCGATCTCTCTCTCTCTCGATCTCTCTCTCTCTCGATCTCTCTCTCTCTCGATCTCTCTCTCTCTCTCGATCTCTCTCTCTCTCTCGATCTCTCTCTCTCTCGATCTCTCTCGATCTCTTTCGATCTCTCTCGATCTCTCGATCTCTCTCGATCTCTCGATCTCTCTCGATCTCTCTCGATCTCTCGATCTCTCTCGATCTCTCGATCTCTCTCGATCTCTCGATCTCTCTCGATCTATCGATCTCTCTCTGATCTCTCGATCTCTCTCGATCTCTCTCGATCTCTCTCTCTCGATCTCTCTCTCTCTCTCTCTCAATCTCTCTCGATCTCTCTCGATCTCTCTCTCTCTCGATCTCTCTCGATCTCTCTCTCTCTCGATCTCTCTCTCTCTCGATCTCTCTCGATCTCTCTCGATCTCTCTCGATCTCTCTCGATCTCTCTCGATCTCTCTCGATCTCTCTCGATCTCTCTCGATCTCTCTCGATCTCTCTCTCTCTCGATCTCTCTCTCTCTCTCTCTCTCTCTCTCTCTCTCTCTCTCGATCTCTCTCTCTCTCGATCTCTCGATCTCTCTCTCGATCTCTCGATCTCTCTCTCGATCTCTCTCTCTCTCTCGATCTCTCTCTCTCGATCTCTCTCTCTCGATCTCTCTCTCTCTCTCGATCTCTCTCTCTCGATCTCTCTCTCTCTCTCGATCTCTCTCTCTCTCTCGATCTCTCTCTCTCTCTCGATCTCTCTCTCTCTCTCGATCTCTCTCTCGATCTCTCTCTCGATCTCTCTCTCGATCTCTCTCTCGATCTCTCTCTCGATCTCTCTCTCGATCTCTCTCTCGATCTCTCTCTCTCTCGATCTCTCTCTCTCTCGATCTCTCTCTCGATCTCTCTCGATCTCTCAATCTCTCTCGATCTCTCTCTCTCGATCTCTCTCTCTCGATCTCTCTCTCGATCTCTCGATCTCTCTCTCTCTCGATCTCTCTCTCTCGATCTCTCTCTCTCGATCTCTCTCTCTCGATCTCTCTCTCTCTCGATCTCTCTCGATCTCTCTCTCTCTCGATCTCTCTCTCTCTCGATCTCTCTCTCTCTCGATCTCTCTCTCTCTCGATCTCTCTCTCTCTCGATCTCTCTCTCTCTCGATCTCTCTCGATCTCTCTCGATCTCTCTCGATCTCGATCTCTCTCTCTCTCGATCTCTCTCTCTCTCGATCTCTCTCTCTCTCGATCTCTCTCTCTCTCGATCTCTCTCGATCTCTCTCGATCTCTCTCGATCTCTCTCGATCTCTCTCGATCTCTCGATCTCTCTCGATCTCTCGATCTCTCTCGATCTCTCGATCTCTCTCGATCTCTCGATCTCTCTCGATCTCTCTCTCTCGATCTCTCTCGATCTCTCTCGATCTCTCTCTCTCGATCTCTCTCGATCTCTCTCTCTCTCGATCTCTCTCGATCTCTCTCTCTCTCGATCTCTCTCTCTCGATCTCTCTCTCTCTCGATCTCTCTCTCTCTCGATCTCTCTCGATCTCTCTCTCTCTCGATCTCTCTCGATCTCTCTCTCTCTCGATCTCTCTCGATCTCTCTCGATCTCTCTCGATCTCTCTCGATCTCTCTCTCTCTCTCTCGATCTCTCTCTCTCTCTCTCGATCTCTCGATCTCTCTCTCGATCTCTCGATCTCTCTCTCTCTCGATCTCTCTCTCTCTCGATCTCTCTCTCTCTCGATCTCTCTCTCTCTCTCGATCTCTCTCTCTCGATCTCTCTCTCTCTCGATCTCTCTCTCTCTCGATCTCTCTCTCTCTCGATCTCTCTCGATCTCTCTCGATCTCTCTCGATCTCTCTCTCTCTCGATCTCTCTCTCTCTCGATCTCTCTCTCTCTCGATCTCTCTCGATCTCTCTCGATCTCTCTCGATCTCTCTCGATCTCTCTCGATCTCTCTCGATCTCTCTCGATCTCTCTCGATCTCTCTCGATCTCTCGATCTCTCTCGATCTCTCTCGATCTCTCTCGATCTCTCTCGATCTCTCGATCTCTCTCGATCTCTCTCGATCTCTCGATCTCTCTCTCTCTCTCGATCTCTCTCGATCTCGATCTCTCTCGATCTCTCTCGATCTCTCTCTCTCGATCTCTCTCTCTCGATCTCTCTCTCTCTCGATCTCTCTCGATCTCTCTCGATCTCTCTCTCTCTCGATCTCTCTCGATCTCTCTCTCTCTCGATCTCTCTCGATCTCTCTCGATCTCTCTCGATCTCTCTCGATCTCTCTCTCTCTCTCTCTCTCGATCTCTCTCTCTCTCGATCTCTCTCTCTCGATCTCTCTCTCTCTCTCTCTCTCTCTCGATCTCTCTCTCTCTCGATCTCGCTCTATCTCGATCTCTCTCTCTCTCGATCTCGCTCTCTCTCGATCTCTCTCTCGATCTCTCTCTCTCGATCTCTCTCTCTCGATCTCTCTCTCTCGATCTCTCTCTCGATCTCTCTCTCTCGATCTCTCTCTCTCGATCTCTCTCTCTCTCTCTCGATCTCTCTCTCTCTCTCTCGATCTCTCTCTCTCGATCTCTCTCTCTCTCGATCTCTCTCTCGATCTCTCTCTCGATCTCTCTCTCGATCTCTCTCTCGATCTCTCTCTCTCTCGATCTCTCTCTCTCTCGATCTCTCTCTCTCGATCTCTCTCTCGATCTCTCTCTCTCGATCTCTCTCTCTCTCGATCTCTCTCTCTCTCGATCTCTCTCTCTCTCGATCTCTCTCTCTCTCGATCTCTCTCTCTCTCGATCTCTCTCTCTCTCGATCTCTCTCTCTCTCGATCTCTCTCTCTCTCGATCTCTCTCTCTCTCGATCTCTCTCTCTCTCGATCTCTCTCTCTCTCGATCTCTCTCTCTCTCGATCTCTCTCTCTCTCGATCTCTCTCGATCTCTCTCTCTCTCTCGATCTCTCTCTCTCTCGATCTCTCTCTCTCTCTCGATCTCTCTCTCTCTCTCGATCTCTCTCTCTCTCTCGATCTCTCTCTCTCTCTCGATCTCTCTCTCTCTCTCGATCTCTCTCTCTCTCTCGATCTCTCTCTCTCTCTCGATCTCTCTCTCTCTCTCGATCTCTCTCTCTCTCTCGATCTCTCTCTCTCTCTCGATCTCTCTCTCTCTCTCGATCTCTCTCTCTCTCTCGATCTCTCTCTCTCTCTCGATCTCTCTCTCTCTCGATCTCTCTCTCTCTCGATCTCTCTCTCTCTCGATCTCTCTCTCTCTCGATCTCTCTCTCTCTCGATCTCTCTCTCTCTCTCGATCTCTCTCTCTCTCTCGATCTCTCTCTCTCGATCTCTCTCTCTCTCGATCTCTCTCTCTCTCGATCTCTCTCTCGATCTCGATCTCTCTCGATCTCTCTCGATCTCTCTCGATCTCTCTCGATCTCTCTCGATCTCTCTCGATCTCTCTCGATCTCTCGATCTCTCTCGATCTCTCGATCTCTCTCTCTCTCTCTCTCTCTCTCTCGATCTCTCTCTCTCTCGATCTCGCTCTATCTCGATCTCTCTCTCTCTCGATCTCGCTCTCTCTCGATCTCTCTCTCGATCTCTCTCTCTCGATCTCTCTCTCTCGATCTCTCTCTCGATCTCTCTCTCTCGATCTCTCTCTCTCGATCTCTCTCTCTCGATCTCTCTCTCTCGATCTCTCTCTCTCTCGATCTCTCTCTCTCTCGATCTCTCTCTCGATCTCTCTCTCGATCTCTCTCTCGATCTCTCTCTCTCTCTCGATCTCTCTCTCTCTCGATCTCTCTCTCTCTCGATCTCTCTCTCGATCTCTCTCTCTCTCGATCTCTCTCTCTCTCGATCTCTCTCTCTCTCGATCTCTCTCTCTCTCTCGATCTCTCTCTCTCTCGATCTCTCTCTCTCTCTCGATCTCTCTCTCTCTCGATCTCTCTCTCTCTCGATCTCTCTCTCTCTCGATCTCTCTCTCTCTCGATCTCTCTCTCTCTCGATCTCTCTCTCTCTCGATCTCTCTCTCTCTCGATCTCTCTCTCTCTCGATCTCTCTCTCTCTCGATCTCTCTCTCTCTCGATCTCTCTCTCTCTCTCGATCTCTCTCTCTCTCTCGATCTCTCTCTCTCTCGATCTCTCTCTCTCTCGATCTCTCTCTCTCTCGATCTCTCTCTCTCTCGATCTCTCTCTCTCTCGATCTCTCTCTCTCTCTCGATCTCTCTCTCTCTCTCGATCTCTCTCTCTCTCTCTCGATCTCTCTCTCTCTCTCTCGATCTCTCTCTCTCTCTCGATCTCTCTCTCTCGATCTCTCTCTCTCTCGA
Source organism: Anomaloglossus baeobatrachus (assembly GCF_048569485.1). Taxonomy (NCBI): domain Eukaryota; kingdom Metazoa; phylum Chordata; class Amphibia; order Anura; family Aromobatidae; genus Anomaloglossus; species Anomaloglossus baeobatrachus. Next base: position 378,927,463 of record NC_134357.1, on the reverse strand, counting down.
TCTCTCTCTCTCTCTCGATCTCTCTCTCTCTCTCGATCTCTCTCTCTCTCTCGATCTCTCTCTCTCTCTCGATCTCTCTCTCTCTCTCGATCTCTCTCTCTCTCGATCTCTCTCTCTCTCGATCTCTCTCTCTCTCGATCTCGATCTCTCTCGATCTCGATCTCTCTCGATCTCTCTCGATCTCTCTCGATCTCTCTCGATCTCTCTCGATCTCTCTCGATCTCTCTCGATCTCTCTCGATCTCTCGATCTCTCTCGATCTCTCGATCTCTCTCTCTCTCTCTCTCGATCTCTCTCGATCTCTCTCGATCTCTCTCTCTCGATCTCTCTCGATCTCTCTCTCTCGATCTCTCTCGATCTCTCTCTCTCTCTCGATCTCTCTCGATCTCTCTCTCGATCTCTCTCTCGATCTCTCTCTCTCTCGATCTCTCTCTCTCTCGATCTCTCTCTCTCTCGATCTCTCTCTCTCGATCTCTCTCTCTCTCTCGATCTCTCTCTCTCTCGATCTCTCTCTCTCTCGATCTCTCTCTCTCTCGATCTCTCTCTCTCTCGATCTCGATCTCTCTCGATCTCTCTCGATCTCTCTCGATCTCTCTCGATCTCTCTCGATCTCTCTCGATCTCTCTCGATCTCTCTCGATCTCTCTCGATCTCTCTCGATCTCTCTCGATCTCTCTCGATCTCTCTCGATCTCTCTCGATCTCTCTCGATCTCTCTCGATCTCTCGATCTCTCTCGATCTCTCTCTCTCGATCTCTCTCGATCTCTCTCTCTCGATCTCTCTCGATCTCTCTCTCTCGATCTCTCTCGATCTCTCTCTCTCGATCTCTCTCTCTCGATCTCTCTCGATCTCTCTCTCTCGATCTCTCTCTCTCTCGATCTCTCTCGATCTCTCTCTCTCTCGATCTCTCTCTCTCTCGATCTCTCTCGATCTCTCTCGATCTCTCTCGATCTCTCTCTCTCTCGATCTCTCTCGATCTCTCTCGATCTCTCTCTCTCTCGATCTCTCTCGATCTCTCTCTCGATCTCTCTCTCGATCTCTCTCTCTCGATCTCTCTCTCTCGATCTCTCTCTCGATCTCTCTCTCTCTCTCGATCTCTCTCTCTCTCGATCTCTCTCTCTCTCGATCTCTCTCTCTCTCGATCTCTCTCGATCTCTCTCGATCTCTCTCGATCTCTCTCGATCTCTCTCGATCTCTCTCGATCTCTCTCGATCTCTCTCGATCTCTCTCGATCTCTCGATCTCTCGATCTCTCTCGATCTCTCTCTCTCTCGATCTCTCTCGATCTCTCTCGATCTCTCTCGATCTCTCTCTCTCGATCTCTCTCGATCTCTCTCGATCTCTCTCTCTCGATCTCTCTCGATCTCTCTCTCTCTCGATCTCCCTCTCTCGATCTCTCTCTCTCTCTCGATCTCTCTCGATCTCTCTCTCGATCTCTCTCTCGATCTCTCTCTCTCTCTCGATCTCTCTCTCGATCTCTCTCTCGATCTCTCTCTCGATCTCTCTCTCGATCTCTCTCTCGATCTCTCTCTCTCGATCTCTCTCTCGATCTCTCTCTCGATCTCTCTCTCTCGATCTCTCTCTCTCGATCTCTCTCTCTCGATCTCTCTCTCTCGATCTCTCTCTCTCGATCTCTCTCTCTCGATCTCTCTCTCTCGATCTCTCTCTCTCGATCTCTCGATCTCTCTCTCGATCTCTCTCTCGATCTCTCTCTCTCTCTCTTGATCTCTCTCTCGATCTCTCTCTCGATCTCTCGATCTCTCTCTCTCTCTCTCTCGATCTCTCTCTCTCTCTCGATCTCTCTCTCGATCTCTCTCTCTCTCTCGATCTCTCTCTCGATCTCTCGATCTCTCTCTCTCTCGATCTCTCTCTCTCTCTCGATCTCTCTCTCTCTCTCGATCTCTCTCTCGATCTCTCTCTCGATCTCTCTCTCTCTCTCGATCTCTCTCTCTCTCGATCTCTCTCTCTCAAATTCAAATTCAAATTCAAATATGCTTTATTGGCAGGACCAAAATACAATTAGTGTTGCCAAAGCAAGAGAAATACAGTAAGTGTGGTGGGAGGGGATCAGGGTTATGGTATGGTATTTGTCACGAACAGGCGGGGGAGTCCCTCAGAAATCCGCAGCTGTTCACTGATTTGTTACACACGACTACTCTCTAGCGCCCCCCTTGTCTGCAGGCCACTTTTGGTACTGCAGGACAATGCATAAGATGAGGCTGCTGAGTTGATAATGCCAAATATTGGAGGTCTCACAGCAAGGGTAAATGTATATCTCTGATTCCTGCTAATGGAATATTTATATACCTCGGTACCCTTAATGATAGCACTCCAATAATTCTATGCAATAACAATTACGCTGCCACCACCCAGACTTTCTACAGGTAGCTGGGAACCCGTTTCAGATAGCATAAGGCCCTTCGGGGTTTTGGATTCGTATATAAAGCATAAGGAAAGAAACTCTTAAATTTTTATATATTTAATCCGAAAATAGGCAGTGTTTAAAGAATATACAAGAATTTACAAAAGGGAACAATACACATTACGGCATAGACAGTTACATAAAATAAAAGGTATAAACGTGAAACTTACTAAACTCGTGCCATAGAAGTGACGTCCAAGCTTAGGGAGGGAGGGTCTCCAAGAGATGTTAGAATCGGCCAGCATCACCCTTCATGATGCCCTCCTAAGTACTGACCACCTTGGTTACCCGATGTTTACCTTGGTTACAGCTTACCGCAGGCTGTCAGACGCCGGCTCCTGCTCCCTTCACATTCAGGATTGTTGCTCTCTCGCTGTCACACACAGCGATGTGTGCTTATCAGCGGGAGAGCAACAATAAAAAAACGAACCAGCACTGTGTGTAACGAGCAGCGATCTCACAGCAGGGGCCAGATCGCTGCTCAGTGTCACACACAGCGAGATCGCTAATGAGGTCACAAAAAACGTGACTCAGCAGCGATCTCAGTAGAGATCTCGCTGTGTGTGAAGTACCCCTATCTCTCTCTCACTATCTCTATCTCTCTCTATCTCTCTCCATATATATATTTAGCTGTAGTACCCGTTGTTGCCCGGGATAGTAACTGTGTCTCTGTCTGTCTCTTCCTTGTCTGTCTGGCTCTCTCTATCTCTGTGGCTGTCTCTTTGTGTGTGGCTGTCTGTTTCTCTCTTTGCCCGGGCTGTCTCTTTCCAGGTCACTTTTTGGCCGTCTATCTCTGTCTCTTTCCAGGGCTGCCTCTACTGTGTCTGTCTGTCTTTTTCTGTCTCTCTCTCTCTGTCTTCCCACCGACATCATATTACCTCACACAGAAGCTTCTTATACTAACAGTTTATTTTGTTCCTATAGCAACCACTGACCGTTGCTATTTATAGCCTGTAGCTCCCACCTCTATTCAGTTTAATAGAGGCAGGATTTTTGGAGAGTAAAGGGGGCTTTACACGCTGCGATATCGTTAGTGAATTATCGTTGGGGTCACGGTGTTTGTGACGCACATTGATTGAGATTGCAGTGTGTGATACGTACGAGCGACCTTAAACGATCGCGAAAGAGGTCAAAATCATTTGCCGCGGAGAGGTCGTCCTGAAACCAAAAATCGTTGTCTGCTTATTATCGATGTTGTTTGTCGTTCCTGCGGCACCACACATCGCTGTGTGTGACACCGCAGAAGCGACGTACATCTCCTTATCTGCCTCCACCGGCAATGCGGAAGGAAGGAGGTGGGCGGGATGTTAGGTCACGCTCATCTCCGCCCCTTCGCTTCTATTGGACGCCTGCCGTGTGACATCGCTATGACGCCGCACGAACCGCCCCCTTAGAAAGGAGGCGGTTTGCCGGCCAGAGCGATGTTGTAGGGCAGGTAAGTCCGCGTGGCTGGGACTAACGAGGTTGTGCGCCACAGGCAGCGATATGCCCATGTCGCACAACCGACGGGGGCGGGTACGATCGCTTGCGATATCGGTACCGATATCGCAGCGTGTAAAGTACCCTTAAGTGTAAAGCGCGGGGTTAAATTTTCCCGCCCAAACATAGTCTATGACGTTCCCTGAGTCACATGCGGTGTCTATGCAAAATTTCGTGATTGTAAATGCGATGGTCCAGATTCGTTTAGCGGACACATGCACACGCACACAGCTTTATATATTAGATATTATAAATATATATATATATATATATATATATATATATATATATATATATACAGTTAGGTCCAGAAATATTTGGACAGTGACACAATTTTCGCGAGTTGGGCTCTGCATGCCACCACATTGGATTTGAAATGAAACCTCTACAACAGAATTCAAGTGCAGATTGTAACGTTTAATTTGAAGGTTTGAACAAAAATATCTGATAGAAATTGTAGGAATTGTACACATTTCTTTACAAACACTCCACATTTTACGAGCTCAAAAGTAATTGGACAAATAAACCAAACCCAAACAAAATATTTTTATTTTCAATATTTTGTTGCGAATCCTTTGGAGGCAATCACTGCCTTAAGTCTGGAACCCATGGACATCACCAAACGCTGGGTTTCCTCCTTCTTAATGCTTTGCCAGGCCTTTACAGCCGCAGCCTTCAGGTCTTGCTTGTTTGTAGGTCTTTCCGTCTTAAGTCTGGATTTCAGCAAGTGAAATACATGCTCAATTGGGTTAAGATCTGGTGATTTACTTGGCCATTGCAGAATGTTCCACTTTTTTGCACTCATGAACTCCTGGGTAGCTTTGGCTGTATGCTTGGGGTCATTGTCCATCTGTACTATGAAGCGCCGTCCGATCAACTTTGCGGCATTTGGCTGAATCTGGGCTGAAAGTATATCCCGGTACACTTCAGAATTCATCCGGCTACTCTTGTCTGCTGTTATGTCATCAATAAACACAAGTGACCCAGTGCCATTGAAAGCCATGCATGCCCATGCCATCACGTTGCCTCCACCATGTTTTACAGAGGATGTGGTGTGCCTTGGATCATGTGCCGTTCCCTTTCTTCTCCAAACTTTTTTCTTCCCATCATTCTGGTACAGGTTGATCTTTGTCTCATCTGTCCATAGAATACTTTTCCAGAACTGAGCTGGCTTCATGAGGTGTTTTTCAGCAAATTTAACTCTGGCCTGTCTATTTTTGGAATTGATGAATGGTTTGCATCTAGATGTGAACCCTTTGTATTTACTTTCATGGAGTCTTCTCTTTACTGTTGACTTAGAGACAGATACACCTACTTCACTGAGAGTGTTCTGGACTTCAGTTGATGTTGTGAACGGGTTCTTCTTCACCAAAGAAAGTATGTGGCGATCATCCACCACTGTTGTCATCCGTGGACGCCCAGGCCTTTTTGAGTTCCCAAGCTCACCAGTCAATTCCTTTTTTTCTCAGAATGTACCCGACTGTTGATTTTGCTACTCCAAGCATGTCTGCTATCTCTCTGATGGAATTTTTCTTTTTTTTCAGCCTCAGGATGTTCTGCTTCACCTCAATTGAGAGTTCCTTAGACCGCATGTTGTCTAGTCACAGCAACAGCTTCCAAATGCAAAACCACACACCTGTAATCAACCCCAGACCTTTTAACTACTTCATTGATTACAGGTTAACGAAAGAGACACCTTCAGAGTTAATTGCAGCCCTTAGAGTCCCTTGTCCAATTACTTTTGGTCCCTTGAAAAAGAGGAGGCTATGCATTACAGAGCTATGATTCCTAAACCCTTTTTCCGATTTGGATGTGAAAACTCTCATATTGCAGCTGGGAGTGTGCACTTTCAGCCCATATTATATATATAATTGTATTTCTGAACATGTTTTTGTAAACAGCTAAAATAACAAAACTTGTGTCACTGTCCAAATATTTCTGGACCTAACTGTATATATATATATATATATATATATATATATATGTATATATAATTTATTACACACTGTAGTGCTACAATGCATTTCCTGACTACTCATGTCACCTCAGAGGCAGTATACTGATGAGTAGATGTATATTCTTACAGAATTGTTATTTTTTTATTTAGAAAAATAATAATTTCTGTGTAGCATTATTGGTGTGTTAATAAATAATGAAAAGCTTCTTTGTGTCCAGTTTTTCTGTCTGGGTAATGTCTGAATGCACATAAAGGCTTGTTCAGGCTTCTACATGAATATAAGAAGAGCCTTAGGCCCTAATATGACACTTAGATTGTTAGTTTATTAACACGCCATTTATGCATGATTGGTCAATAAAGAGATGAGTGTGGCACATATCAGAAGGGAGGAGTGCAAGAACTGGGGAGTGAAGCCGTCATTCTGCATTATCTTTCCATTAAGCCGTGCACATATATACGGGCTGGTATGAAATCGGCCTGTTTTGTGGAAGTGTAAATCTTGGCAATTTTTTTGTGAATTCCCCAAAAGGGTCGTCACCCAGCTCCCAGCACATGAGCTTCAGTCTTAGCAGCTGCATCACTCCACAGTTTTGTGATGTGCCATAAGGATCCTGCCCGTAAGCTGTTGTAAGGCTTTGTTCACAGAGGGGTTTTGGTAGTTTTTTTTTTTTTTTTTGAGTAGGTCATCAAAATCCTCCTAAGACACACATCCGTGCCGCCGGTAGTTTTTTCATGTACCGGCGGCACGGAGACACATGGATCTATGTTTTCATTATTGTTTGGACACACGTAAGTATTTTGGAACGGAACGTGTGTCCGTTCTGTACTTGCGTGCGTCCGTGATTTTCTCAGTGGCTTTTCGTTCGCTCCCCTTGAGTGAGTAGTCTGCATGTGTGTATAGGCAGAGACCTGTCAGCCATTTGTAGTGTGCGGGGAAAACCACCAGGGTCTGGCCTTTTCTGACTAGTCTCTCTCGTGATGCTTGATTCCCCTTTTAAAGCCTGGTTTTCTCTGAATCGTTACTGCGTAACACGTCACACTTGAAACATATATGGCTGAAATCATAGAGTCAGTGCCTAATGCATGATGCTTGTGGATCGGGCCCCATATTCTAGCTGTCAGGGTCCCTTTAACTGTTTTATGCTGCCTTTTTATTGGACAGTGGTTAGCTTCCCCCGTCTTCAAAGACGTGAATTTTTTCCCCACTCAACTTTACCATAACTAGATAAAATTCAGGAACTTCTTATGTTTAGGGAATGGTACATTTACCTTTTTTTATTTTCTTTTATTTTGTGCCTTTCTCTAGAAATTACAGGTACGAATTCGTTCCCAGATTGCGGCTTGCAGTGCTCTACAACACAGCGCGGTCCAGAATCTGTGGCACAGGTCATGTCCCAACACAAAACAGGTGAGTGCAAGGCTGTGTGAAAGCCCTATCCGTACACTCCATAGGAATACCATTAACTCCTCTTATAAATAAGAGTGCTTCTATTTATGTAACAGAAATATTTTTTTATGATTTTAATGTGACGCCTCACTTTTAAAACTTTATGAACACACCATTTTCTAGTTTACGTGGAAATAAGGCTATGCTGTGAAGAAGAGACGCCGTTAATAAGATGTAAATTAAAGTATTGGAAGCTTTTGATCTCACGTGCTCGACTCCTACTTTTCTAAGGCTATGTCCAGATTGTCACCAAGTTCACAACTGTCTATAGATTAAAATTGGCCATTTTATTTTCTTGGGTCCCTGATTTTTTTATTTTGAGTCATGTAATGGGTAATATTGAGTTAAAAATTATTGCTGGACAGGCAGGTACCCCATTACTTCCCACCGCATGCTGTCCTGGAGTGACAGGTCTCTCCTCATACACACATGCAGAGAGAGACCCATCACTCTAGCACAGCGAGTGGGGAGAAGCTACCGGGGACTCGCCTGTCCAAGTAGTCTTCCATACATCTGATACATGCTGCTCATGGATTGGGCAGCATGTATCACCTGCCAAGCTCCTTTTAATATCAGTCTGTTGACTTAGATACATTTATGACTTAAAGCATTGGTCATTTGTTATGGTTTTTCAGTAGCTCTGTTTAAAAAAAAAATGTTGGTTGTCCGTAATTTGTTGTCCCAAAATCAAAAAACTTTTAGGTTCGCAACTGCTTCCATCGAGAGCAGAAGAAATGCACGATCTGTTATACAACATATTAAAGTAGCGTACAGAGGACCGCATTGGCTTATATTAAGATTCGTCTTTACTCCGTTGCGATTTCTTTTAGTTTTGACATCAAGAATAGCTCTATACACTGCTCTTTTGTGTGGACAAAGCAGGCAAAACCCTTGAAGGAAGGTCGTCATGGCAGTGTGGTAAGAGTGTGACACTATAAACCAGTGCTCCCAGGGCTGAGGAGTCGGTAAGCCAAGCCTCCGACTTTGACTCCTCAATTTCCCTGACTCCAACTCCGATCTGTGGACGAGGAGCTTCACTACTGAGCGTGTACATAAAGTGCAGCACAGATTCATCTCAACTAAAATCCTTGATCCTTAGATCAGGAGTAGAACAGACATTTATAGATTTCATAAGTTTCCCAAATTCTTATGAAAAAATATTCAGCTCTTTCTGCATTCAACAGCTGTACCCAATTTGTTATATATTTTAGGAGTCTGAGGCAGTCCATTTTATAACGACTTCAACTCTACTAAAATGGTCTACTTCCCGACTCGGACTCCACAGGACTGATTGCTCCTATTGGACCTGTAATCCATTAGGTTGTATCAGTGATCCTCTAAAGCTGCATTTTCAGTTATGCAGACTGCTGAGCTCATGTGTCACTGAATGCCTTGCTTTTTCATTGTACCTACATGTCTTTTCTTGATTTTTCACGTTCTAGAAAGTATAGTTACTTTATGGAGGAGGAAGACGTCAGTCTTCCAGAATGAATTATAGAAGTTAAAATCTGATCTTTAACCAGATTGCACAAACACATGGTGCATACATTATAAATGTATCTCTTAGACCTAATGAGACTGGTCTACTTATTTTTATAGTCACACGTCAGAGTGTCCTTATTATCCGTATATGAAAATGAGCATATTGTGAGTTCAGCTAAAAAGTGAGTGAGATCATGAGTCCAAGTGTGTGCAATCACTGTCCACCCAGGTAAACTGACAGCTACAGCTTATGTTGAGCAGTGTGAGATCTTAGCAGAAGGAGGGACACTGAAGAGCTTTCAGTTGGGCAGAGATTGAAAACCTTATACAGCCATAGTAACATCAAATTTTTAAAAGGTCTATGAGAACTCTTTAATGTATGTAAAATCTGGTGACAGTCCCACTTGGCATTGTCTATTAGTAAGCTTTTTGAGTGATTCCAGCATTGTCCCTCTGTCACAGTCATTTTCCTGTTTTTGGAGACTATCTACATTTAAATATGGTTTTGTTTCTTTCTCTGTTGAAACGGTTAATGTCAGTTTTACTGTTAACAGCTTCTCCAGCAGTCTCTATCTGAGTGTTTCAGCTGCACCAGCTTTGTAGTCACGCCCTTCGGGTTTAAATAGAGGTGTTACCCAGAAATCCCTGCTGAAGATACAAATCCAATACAATTCCTTGCTGGAAGGAGCTGAGTTGGAGCGTTCCAGAAGCCAATCTTTATCCTTTTTGTGTTGCATTATTTCCCTTGTTTATCTCCCCTACCCTCTTGCCTTATTAGTTCAGCGGTGGGGTCTAGTGTACCTCACCCACCTCTCACTAGTCAGGTCATTTATAGCGTTCGCAGGGACCCAGGGTGCTGCTCAGCAATATGTATAGGTACTGGCTAGGAGAGTAGGGACAGCTACAGGTGAGGATAGGAGGTGTCCATCTACCCTCTCACTAGCGCCAGGACTCATCGTTGTTAGTGGTTCCCCCCCCCATTGTTTATGGTACGGTTTTGGTGCTTTTTACCTTGTGCGTCAGACTCATTTTGGTCTGAAAGCGCTCATCACGCTTGAAGCATGACGCCCTCAGAATCTGAATGTGGCTCGGGACTATTTAAGAAGCTGGTATTCTAGATAAGTAATGCAAGTGTATACATTTCAGTGATTTGAATATTAGTTTTTATCTTAAACTCATTTTTAAAGAATATATAAGGAAATGGCTCATCTCATGAGGTGATGGCATAGCACTAGGATAAGCAATCACTTCATTTTTGGTTGTTTCATATGTCATGAACTTCTATCAATTCTGAGAACGTAGGGGGTCACAGTTTTGATTCACCACTGCCTTTGCATCACTGTTTCTTTCTTGCATATTTTCTGCAGACGACCTGGCAATTAAATATACCTGTGCTACAATTCCCCTGTACAGTAGATAAAGGTCCACTGTGGAGGAAATGACTGAGACCCTTAGGCGGGCTTTGCACGTTGCGACATCGCTATCAATTGCTAGCGATGTCGAGCGCGATAGCACCCGCCCCCGTCGTACATGCGACATCTGGTGCTTGCTGCCGTTGCGAACCCTATCGCTACGGCAGCTTCATACGCACATACCTGGTCGGCGACGTTGCTGTGACCGCCGAACAATTCCTCCTTCAAGGGGGAAATGCGTTCGGCGTCACCGCAACGTCACTAAGCGGCCGGCCAATAGAAGCGGAGGGGCGGAGATGAGCGGGATATAACATCCCGCCCACCTTCTCCCTTTCGCATTGCCGGTGGACGCAGTTAAGGAGATGTTTGTCGTTCCTGCAGCACCAAACATCGCTGTGTGTGAAACCGCAGGAACGGCAAACAACATCGTATCTGCAGCAGTAATGACATTATGGAAATGAACGACGCTACACAGATCAGTGTTTTGGGTTTTTTTTACGCTTTTGCGCTCGTTCATCATCGCACCTAGGGTTTACACATTGCGATGTCGCTACCGATGTGCGTCACTAACGACGTGACTCCGACGATATACAGTATCGGTAGCGATGTCGCAACGTGTAAAGCCTGCCTTACATTTTCATGGTCGGCAGAAGACCCATTACAAAGCCCTTACCAATCATGGTCACTTTAAGATTGGAATACCTGTATATCTGATATCCCATAAGTCAAGTGAGTCCATAGATGCTACCGGTATTAAGAGAAAATAGGCCGACAGATAATCCACTGGCAGAAAGTAGTTGGTCAGTGGAAAATCACTATGACAAAATACCCCATAAAACATCTTTATTACAAAAAATACAAAGCAATCCCACACATAGGAAGAAATATTAAAAACAATAGTGCACACGTGTGTCCCAACAAGGGAATCAAGGAAAAGGCATAAAGGTATATGCCATTTACAAATTGTCCCATAAATTAACCCCAAGGAAAGTGACTACAGGTTGCCATGTCAAATCAGACTTCTGTATTTTGAACCACGTGCTACTTTGCAGGTTATTATTAACCTGTAGTCATTCATGGTATTTTTCTCATAGTTGTAAAGTTGCTGTCACCCGTTCCCAAAATACACAGATCTCAAATGTCTCAGTACTGTACTTCCGACATTTATGCCCTCTTTTATTAGACCTCTTTACTTGCCCAATGTGCCAGCTCTTTTATATAAGACACTCTGGTACACGCGATTGTATACAAAATGGCAGCAGTTTCCCAGCTGTGTTTATTGTATAACACTAGCTGAGATCCTGGTGGAAGTATGGCGGTGGCATAATGCCTCAATGATCCCCAGATGTTTTTCAAATGACACTTAATCAGCCGAAGGTACATAAATACAGTGGAAAATGTTTCATAAATCACTGTAAAAGTCAGCTGCAAAATTTCAGCATTGAAGTTATTTTAGAGGAAATTCCAGTTCCCGTTGTTTATAAAATTATCCTATGTTAGTAATGTAAATTATCTCCAAAAGTGCAGGAGCGTAATGCAAGTGAGCCATCGAAGCGTGAAAATTCCGAGAGTGCACAATACACGCAGCGTGGTGCAATCAGTGCTTGCCAACGTTCTGGCACTTGGAGCCAGCGCAGACAGTAATGTAGTGGACGATGACCTATATATCATGGGTTGCTGTGCTGCGAGGTTACCAGATACCCACAGAGAGTGTTTTGATATTGAAAGGCTTGTTGGCAGCTGTTGGGGCACGGCATGCAACTATGGAACAGTCTACCATTGTGGCAGCTATTCATTTTTACAGACACTCTCTTCCACATTTAAACCACAGACCGTAAAGAGACCTGGCAGCGAGGATACTGGCTGGATCGCTGCTATTTCAGTGTACCGTCTCTGATTCACAAAGAAGATATGGATTTGCTGCTCTTAATATTTGATGCCCTTAGTTTTCTGCCTTGAACATTGCTCACAGTGATGAGGAAACAATGGCTTTTTATCTTATTTACTCTCATTTTCCAGAGTTTCACTGGAGCGTTTGCTGACGAGAAGCAAATTCTTACCTGCCTGAGTGCGTGTTCATTAAGTTTTTGGCTTTTGAGAAGCCGTGAATTTTATAATGCATTTCTGGGGGCTATTAGTTTGTAATTCAGCACATGGAATAAGATGAAAGGAGGAGACAAAGTAAAAAATTCAGGCAGAACGGGTGAAATGGGAGTACGGAACAGAAATGGAGGGGACTCTGCTTAACCTTTGAAAAAATGTGTAGAATTAATTGTAGAAAGACAGTGGGGCAAGGGAAAAGTCAAAAGAAATGGGAAGAATCGTGGAACTTGGGGTACGTGCCCACGATCAGGGTTCACAGCGTTTTGGATGCAGTGTGTTTTCGCTGCGTCCATAACGCTGTGTTACAAGGAAATTTGATCGGATCTCTAGAAATCCCATGTCCACTGTGCTTGTTTTTCCCACAATGAAAACTTACCTGCGGTGTGGCTTCCCAAGCAGTCTCCTGCAGAGTAGACTCGCGGCTGCGGTCTCCTGCGGAGGATACTCTCGGCTGCTCAAGTTAGGAACTGCCGTGGCCAGGATGCAGCGGGTCCTGATCGTGTGCACATACCCTTAAGGCCCCGTCACACTAAGCAACATCGCTAGCAACATCGCTGCTAACGAACAACTTTTGTGACGTTGCTAGCGATGTTGCTGTGTGTGACATCCAGCAACAACCTGGCCCCTGCTGTGAGGTCGTTGGTTGTTGCTGAATGTCCTGGGCCATTTTTTAGTTGTTGCTGTTCCGCTGTGAAGCACAGATCGCTGTGTGTGACAGCGAGACAGCAACAACTAAATGTGCAGGCAGCAGGAGCCGGCTTCTGCAGAGGCTGGTAACCAATGTAAACATCGGGTAACCAAGAAGCCCTGTCCTTGGTTACCCGATATTTACCTTTGTTACCAGCCTCCACCGCTCTCACTGTCAGTGCCGGCTCCTGCTCTGTGCACATGTAGCTGCAGGACACATCGGGTTAATTAACCCCATGTGTGCTGTAACTAGGAGAGCAGGGAGCCAGCGCTATGCATTGTGCGCTGCTCCCTGCTCTGTGCACATGTAGCTGCTGCACACATCGGGTAATTAACCCGATGTGTGCTGTAACTAGGAGAGCAGGGAGCCAGCGCTCAGTGTGTGCTGCTCCCTGCTCTCTGCACGTGTAGCTCCGTGCACTGGTAACCAAGGTAAATATCGGGTTGGTTACCCGATATTTACCTTGGTTACCAAGCGCAGCATCTTCCATGCGGCGCTGGGGGCTGGTCACTGGTTGCTGGTGAGCTCACCAGCAACTCGTGTAGCGACGCTCCAGCGATCCCTGCCAGGTCAGGTTGCTGGTGGGATCGCTGGAGCGTCGCAGTGTGACATCTCACCAGCAACCTCCTAGCAACTTACCAGCGATCCCTATCGTTGTTGGGATCGCTGGTAAGTTGCTTAGTGTGACTGGACCTTTAGTGTATGACCACCATCTGCCAACTTCTACTGTCCAGTGCCAATATAGAGCGGGGAAGCAGACTAGGCTATGCTATTCTTTTAGTTGGTGACCATTTCAGACTACTACCACTTATAAGGCATGGGCATTAATTTAGTAGTATATAGTGCTACATCTCCTCAATGGTGTCTGCTGCAGTGTTTATGATAAGCCAATATCTACAGTAGGAAGCTGTGGTGACACCTACCCTGGCTTCACATTCATTCCGTGTTCTACACTGAGTGGGTTTGTGGGTTTCTGCTTAAATCCACAAAAAAACAGGATTTAGATAGAGCTATTTCATATAATGGTGTAGACTGCGTTACTTAGGACTTAATTTTCCTCTGTTGCGACTGTCAGTATTTTTAGCGTACACAAAACCGGCGTACGCAAAACCGAAGCCTACAACGCTGTTCTCTCCACCTAAAAAAAGATTGACAAGGCTGGAGCATGAGATAATCTGACGCCGTCAGACCCATTTTACTGAATAGTTTAATCTGAATGACACTTTTTTTTTGAGAGAGAGACAGAAACTCGGATTTGTAATGCTAAGCAAAGAGCACTATGTAAAATGTGAATAAAGCCTAGTTATAAGACAGATTATAATAGGTCCCCATGTATGGACCAATTTGTAACCGCATCGAACAGAGCCAGCTCTGATGGCTGCTATTTCATATTGCAAAATTCTGTTTTGATTTTTTTTCCCAATTATAATAAGATTTCAATGGACAGAACAGGAAATTTTATTGGATAGGAAAAGGTTAAATATTTAAATGACAATTGCTAAAGGGCATGTATCAGATTCCATTAGCCCCCCCCACCCGTGAAGTGATCGTTGAGGTGCTAATGCATTCTCATGGAAGCTGGCCTGTGAGAATGTCATTTTATTTTTAAAAATAAAAAATGTAGATTTTTTAAAATATTAAAAAAATTGTCAATCTTTTTCCAGCCTAAAAAAAAAAAGAAATTAAAAAGAAACCAAAACATATCTGGTATCATTTTATAAAAAGAAAAATCAAAACATCTCCACGCCTCCCTAAAAAGCCAAAATATCATAAAAAAAACGATTAAAATTTTGTACATTTCTCACAAAGGTATCAATAAAAATGACAGGCGACAACGCAAAGTGTAGAACCCGCTCCATCTGTGGAATTTGTTTCGGAAGATGCCTTTTTATTTATTTTATTTCCAAATTTTCTTGACCTTGCCAGGTCATTTTAACTGCACAATGAACTCAGTAAAACCCTAAAAACAATGGTAGAATTGCTTATTAGTTTTTTTTTTTTTTTTTTGTTTTTTTTTTCTCCATTTTACCACACTTTGGTTTTTTTTTTCTTCCCAGATTTTCAGAACCATGTAGAATAACGCAAATGATTTTGTTAAAACCTATAACTAGTCCTGTAAAAACCAAGCTTTCTTACGGCTATATCAACAGAAAAAAAAAAAGTTATGGCTCTCTCTTGGAATTAAAAACGGAAGCACAAGAACAAAAATTGTCTTTCTCATGGGTCACCTTTAAGTATTCAGAAACTGATGTTTTAATTGTGCCCCACCTCCCCCCCACATATTCTCATAATCACCCACTGGCACCGCATTATGGGGCTACGTGTACACTGTTTTTTTTTTTTTGTTTTGTTTTTTTAGCAATCTGCACCACCGCTGAATTTTCCCACACTGCACTGCTGCTTTTACCCTTGATCTTTTTGTGGCTCCACCGCCGGTGTCTTTTACTCTTTACTGTGATGTATAGAGGGCCTACCAAAGGATGAGTATGTCGCTCCTCTTAACCGCTTCTGTGTTTCCGAACCCCAAAGCAGTTCATAAGACAGAACACGTGCACAGTAATGTCGTTTTGACATCGCTTTGCACCATGCTTATTTTCTGGGACCCTTTTGCGGTGATTTTTCCTGCAGGTTCGTGCACAAAGCCTAAATGAGGATAACATGGATTCTGATCTTTCTATATGTGCCATTAACGTGTCACAGTTATTTAGATGGGAGCACATACAGATTTTGTTGGTGAGCTCCACTGTTTTTGGTGGAGAAATGATTCTGCATTTGTAGGGATTTTTTATTCAAAAACAGAATTTCAATCTATTTATTTTTTATACTACATGCAATAAAAATATAAACTCAACACTTTGGTTTTTGCTCCTATTTTTCATGAACTGAACTCTAAGATCTAAGACATTTTTTATATACACAAAAGGCCTTTTTCTCTCAAATATTGTTCACACATTTGTCTAAATCTGTTAGTGAGCGCTTCTCCTTTGTCAAGATAATGCATCCACAGGTGTGGCATATCAAGCTGCTGATTAGACAGCATGATTATTGCACAGGTGCTCCTTTGGCTGGTCACAATAAAAGGCCACTCTAAAATGTGCAGTTTTATCACATAGCACAATAGCGCGGAAGTTGCAAGTAGAGATGAGGGGACTTTAGATAAAGTTTGTTTTGGTACCCGGACTTGACCCCAATGAAAGTCACTAATTGGGCAGTTGGGGTCTTCGCCCACATGCAGCCAGCCATAAACAGATCACTTCTGGGGGCGGGTGGGCAAAGTTTTTCCATTTTTGATTGTTTAGTGCACACTACATCCGATAACGCTGTTGATACCCCCAGTGTGAGCTTATCAAACACTGAAAGTGGCTCACACTGGCCTGAGCACCGAGTGTACCCCAGTACACCGATGCTTGCGCAAATGGTTTGCCTATATAAAGCATCCAAGCTCCAAACCCAAACTCCGTTTTTTTGTATACTCCATATTTGGTACAAACACTGAACTTTGGGTTTGCTCATCTCTAGTCGGCAGTTTTGAGAGAGCGTGCCCAGATTTACTGGAAAACCTACGTAGTACAGGTGCTAAAAAATGTTTGCAATTACAGATCATAAATTGGATATCCCAAATTAGAAGAATATGGCTGTAATCTTTCAGAAACATCTCCATACCTAACATTTGCTTTTGTCTAATATTGCAGAGCTCCAATATAGTGAATGAGGCAGAGTTGCAATGCCATGAACAACCTGCACAAGTAGGGGTAAAGCTGCTTTCACACATCCGGTTTGAGCCGTGCGGCTCAATCCGGCTGTGAAACCTATGCAACGGATGCGGTGAAAACAACGCATCATTTGCATAAGTTTTTTACATACAGCCCGTCCGGTTTTTGCCGCTTGCGGCATGCTACTGAGCATGCGCAGTGGCAAAAACCGCATGCGGCGGCCGGATGCGTTTTTTGGCGCATCGCGCCGCATCTGGCATCCATAGGGATGCATTGAGAAAAGCGCTGCATCGGCCGGATGCGGCGCGATGCGTTTTTTTTTTTTTGCCGCACAAAAAAACGTGCCAGGCAACGTTCCATCCGGCCGCCACATCGGCTAAATCTGCCGCATGCGGCAAAAACCGGAACGAATGCAAGGCCATGCGGCACTAATTAAAGTCTATGCAGCAAAAACGCAACCGGCAGCAAAAAAAACGGTTGCGTTTTTCCTGCAAAGTGCCGGATTGTGCCGCATAGCAAAAACCGGAGGTGTGAAAGCAGCCTAAGGGGGCACTGTTTGGGGAAGAAAGCAGCCATGTTTCTCTAATCCTGTATAACCTCTTTTAGGTGCCAAGCTTCTTTTTACTAATTCCTTATCCCGATAAAGTTTCAAGAATCTATAAATGGATTCTAGACAGCCTAACTAATTGAAAAGGGAAATTTCATATTGCTAGCTTGTGCCCGTGGGCTGATTGAAGTTTTGCTAAAGCACACAACTTAAATGGATTCTGCACGTTCAGGAAAATGAAATTCAATGGCTGGCCTTCGGTAGACAAAAAGGAATCATGATGGACTGTACGCATGTCAACTAAAAGGAAAAACCTTAAAGTAAATCTTGCTGACGAGCCTGTGCCAAGTAAGACTTGGCAACCTTCTTTTCAGTAAAGGAAGTCAAATGATAAACAGAAATGCAGAAATTGATTTATCCTGTATCACTGAGTCAATAAACACCTCCGACTTGATAGTCGACCAGCTGCCCGTAGCACTAACATAGTCTGCTGCCATTACAATATTCCTTATTCACTTGCTCCTTGCAGTTTGGAAGATTTTTGTTTTTTTGGATAGCAAGTAAAAAGAAAAAAATGCCATGCACTGTGTATAGGGCACACCTGGCCCATTCATAGACCAGTGATCAGATTGTACAGGACTCATCTTTTGAATTGTTTATTGCCAATTGACACCCCGCTTTTGGAAGAGATCCACAGGGGATGAGTGGAGAGGTGGTTGAGCATGCGCACTGCTGCTCATTTTAACAGGTCTAAAAGTGCCCAGTATGGATGATTAGTGTGGAGCGTCCCAGTAGTCGGATCCCCACCAATCAATAAGTTATCACCAGACAATGTGTTTAAATTTTCAATAGATTGGTGCAAAATAATGGAAATCTATATTTTTACAGTTTGTAAATATAGCTTATGACAATAAACCATGAGACCACGGGACCACGAGCAGTTCTGGTTGCATATTGCTATTCCCTGCCTAATGGTCCCTGTATACACTAGCAAAGATAAAGAGATCTGTAGAAAAAGAATTCCTAAAGATCTTATGTCAGAACCTAATGAGCGAGAGGACTTGCCCCCTGGGCGTTAGTTCCCCTGGCTAGTCTACTCCATTAGCATGTTAGTATGCCCCTGTGGGTGTGCTAACATGCTAATAAATGCACAGCGTCAGAGCATGATCTCACTGACCTCTCCGCTGCCATCACGTCCAACATTGGATTTGGCTCAGTGCGCATAACCCCGGAGTTTCGGTCATGCGAACTATGAAGCCGGGTGTACGCATTCTGACTTCAAACTGAAGTAGTGTGCATGACCAAAACTTCAGGATCATGCGCACTGAGCTGAAATCCAGTGTCGGGCGGCGATGGCAGCGGAGAGGTGAGTGAGATCTAACATGCTAATGGAGCCGACTAGGCAAAGGAACTAACGCCCAGGGGACTAGTCCCCTCGCTCATTAGCATACGATAAAAGATCTTTAGAAATACTTTTTCTAAATATCTCTTTATCTATGCTACTGTATACAGGGACTGTTAGGCAGGGAATAGCAGTAAGCACCCAGAACTGCTCGTGGTTCTGGAAGCATGTTGTACCTGACCGGTTCCCTTTATGGTTACCATGATAGTCCCATGACCTTTTAGAAAGGTTTAACAGACAAAAAAAATACACCCCATAAAGCCTATGGGCACTTTTGACATATTAACAATCATTTCCAGACTGGTTGACATGTAATTTTCAGCTTGAGCAAATAAAACTTTAACATTTTTCTCTTTTGGGAGTGTCCCTCCTAGTAATAGAGGCTGGATGTGAGGTCTTAGTGTGTCCAGAATGCAGATGTCGTCACTGGTCATCAGCACAGCTCCATTACATAATTTATGAACAATAAATGTGCTTTTCAGGCTGGCATGCCTCTCTGGCAGAACCTTTACTTTCACTCTCTGGTATCCCACCCATCCTCACAATTCAGGAGCACGCAGAGCATCCTTTTGCTAGGTGATCTGTATGACCAGGATATAATGTTCTCTTTGTATCAGCTGCGGAATAATTATGATGTGCTGAGAACCCAATTTTGTTTAGATATCTTCAACTATAGTCCACTCTCCATTGACAAATGCACACACAAGTCACAATGGTAGCACACTGAAGCAGCAAAATTGTAGAAAATTATCAATGAAAGCTAGTTTCTTAACTTTGAATTTGAAGAAAGTAAATTATTAAAAAAGAAAATTACGTGCAAAGATATACATTGCCTTTCAAATAGCTGTAAATGAAAAAAATTAAAAACCAAAAAACCCTATATTTTCTTAGTTCTGCCTAGATTCTATACTTTAATTATGGCAATACAGTGTACATTTAGTAAACCTGAGATCACAAGATTCTGTTTTGTACTCTTTTGAGTTTTTCTTTTTTGTTTTAATGCTAATGTGGCTGAGCCCTACACACAACATGCAGTAAAGACGTGGTCCTATGTGTCTGTGCCCTATATACGTCATGCAGCGTATATAGTGCGCAGCGTAGAGGCAGAGACCTGTCAGCGGGCAAAGAGAAGCCACCAGGGATCTGCCTGTACGACTAGTGCACAGCACAGCTCAGTCCCCGGTGGTTATTAAAGGGAACCGGTCAGGTACCCTGAGCAACCAGAACCACGAGCAGTTCTGGGTGCATATTGCTAATCCCTGCCTAACCGTCCCTCTATCTAGTATAGATAAAGAGATCTTAAGAAAAAGTATTTCTAAAGATCCATTATGATATGCTAATGAGGTCAGGGACTATTCTCAAGGGCGTTAGTTACTGCGCTCATTCCGCCCTCTTAGCATATTAGCACGGCCACAGAGGTGTGCTAACATGCTATTCATTGCCCAACGTCATCATCAGCGGTGACGCACATACCTATTTCCATTGTCACTGCTTCAGGTTGCCGGGTTTAGGCTCAGTGCGCATGATCAGAAGTCCCGGCACTTCTGGTCAAGTGCACTAGACCTCTCTGAAGCCGGGACGCGCACACCAGACGTTATACTGTTCTTGACCGGAAGTGCCGGGACATCTGATCATGCGCACTGACCCTAAGTCCGGCGTTCTAAAGCGGTGACAATGGACACAAGGGCGTGCTAACATGATAAGAGGGCGGAATGAGTGCGGGAACTAACTGACACCCTTATGACTAGTCCCTGCACTTATTAGCATGTCATAAAATACTTTTTCTTAAGATCCCTTTATCTATGCTACTAGTTACAGGGACAGTTGGGCAGGTATTATAGATATGCACCCAGAACTGCTCGTGGTTTAAAAGTATGTTTTTCTCTGAAACGCTGGAGTAGCTGATACATGTTGCCCAATTTGATACATGCTGCCCAAACCGTGAGAAGCATGTATCAGCTGACCGGTTCCCTTTAAAGAGCTAGTCCTGTAATTGCAAGATATCTTGTAGATCGCTGTGGGCTCCCCAGTAGTCTTGAGGCTGAAACTGGAATCCTGGGCACTGTCTTAAAGGGAATCTGTCAGTAGGATCAAACCCATCTATATGGGCATCTAGGTAATAAGATGCTGAATAAAATTATCTTGATATGGGCAATCCAATATCTTATTCCAGAGAAATCCATGTTTTTCTTATATGTAAATGAGCTGTTCCAGGCTATGGGCTGGACATGTATCTTCCTGAGAATCTGACTCGAAGGCTTATTTTAAATAAAAGTGGGAATTTTGAGATGTAAATAACACAGAGCAGTAGAATTTTGTCTTCTTACAAACACTTCAGCAGCTGCAGCTCTCACAGCTCTACTGTATTGCATCAATGTTGCAACACTGCCTGTGAGGTGGAGGCTGAAGCTGAGAGGAACCTGCACATGTGTCAGTTATAATCACACACAGCTCTGCAGTGAGATCAGGAGAGCAGAGAGCGGCCATCACATGTAATGCCCATTTTATTTTAAATAAATTTGGAGGCAGATTCCCATGCAGAGTAGTGTCTGGTATGCCTAGCCTTTGCTCCATTTATTGTTTATGGGACTGTCTGTAATAGGTGAGCACTGTATACTGGATTTTCTGCAGTCCCATAAAGAATGAATGGCGCAGAGGCTGAGTATGGGTACCTCTACTACATTCAAGAGTGGGCAGAAGAGCACCCAATCTCAGTGGCTGGACCATGAGAGACAAGCAAATTATACCCAGTGATCAGTGGCGTTCCGCTAATAGAAGCAGGCCACTCCACTGCTATGGGGCCCGTGAGCTGGGGGTTGCTCGGCAACTTCTGCCTACGGTGTCAGCACAGTCATCAGACCTCCGCCCAGGATCTCACTTTCAAATGTATTGTCATCACAGATGCCGATACAGTTGAAAGCAATAAGATGGAACGCTGCTATAGGGCCCCGTGATTTCTATGTATGCCCTTGCTAGTGATGTATTTATTTATTTCAATCATTTGTATAGTAATAATTGAGAACATATAAACTAATTGCAGATGGTGGCCTTGGTGGGATTTGCATCAGTGACCCCAACATTATAGTGCTAAACACTGAGAGTAACCCTATAAATACTAACTGTTGATATGTTACCATGAAATGTTAGTCACACAAAATAAGGACAGTCGTTTGTTGCAAATTAATCTAGATTTGTTGGAGGTTTGGGAAAAAAAATGGCAAATGAGGTCTAAAACTGGTAAAGGTAAGTCACATGGGAAAATACGTGCCGAGATTATATATCTAAGGTGGTTGTCCACTACTCCGACAAACCCTACTCAATTGCTATACAGCCTGCTCGCGACGTCTGTGCTGGGTCTCCTGGGACTTGCATGATGTTATGTTGCGTGAGAGCTACAGCCATTCAGTGGCCACTAATGGGTCGCATCACTCTTACTTCCATTGGATGAATCTGCCACCCACAAAGAATGAGAACTGCTGCAGCACGCTCACTTTTTCTGGATGTCCGTTACTCTGATGGTTATCCCACGTGAGTCTAGCAGCTAATGTCCCACCAGACTCTGCACTAACATTGCAGGAGTGCCACCATAGGCGAGCACAGGTTGGTTTTATTTTATACAGGGGAATATAGAGGAGGAGTTGTCCAAATAGAGGATAAACACTGTAATGAGGAAACACTGGATCAAAGCCGACATGGAAAAATAATTTTATTGATTTTTAAGGTTTGGGTACTTTCGCAATGTATGAGCCAGTCTGCCCCTAAAGAGCAGATTTTTCCGTATTGATCCCGAGTGTAAATACATTCAGTACATGAATTTTAGACATTTGTCATATTGGTAATTTTTTCTTCTAAAAGCATCAAAGCCTATTTTGAAAACTTGAACAGGTCCTGAGCTAGACTAGTCCACAGACCAGTAATGGTTCTTCTCATGGGATGAAGTTTTGTCTCCTCTGGGGACTGAACCTTTTTTCCTTCCAAGTGGTGGGAATGCCCTCATCTTTTCGGGTGGATTTGCTTGAAATAGATTTTGACCAGATTTTTGGTACAGACCATTTAATGGGGTTTTCCTACAAACTAGGAACAATTTAGTCAATAGATCTTGTAATAATAATATTTCCATAACTGGATGGGTTTAAAAAAAAAAAAAAATCTACTGTGCTGAGATAATCTTACGTTTATCTCAGCACAGGAACATTTTTTGTTAAACACATCCAATTGTGGAAATTATTATTATTCCAAGATCTATGGATTGAAATGAACTTTAAAATAAACTTAATAGGGGGTTGCCACTCACAACGTTTATCATGTACTACTTAAGGTGTCATGATCTCAAGCAAGCCTATATAAACTGTAAACAGTGTCATCCAGACCACCTGATGAAGCTATATGCGAAATGCACATCAGAGTGCTAGGCACTATGGTCCATTGATTGATACACATGATTGCACATGCTGATGGGTTCTGGTATAGTTGCACTACTGCCCTTTATTAGTAGCTTTGGTGGTGAGTGGTCTCCTTAGGATCAAATTTTGTACTTAAGTTTTTTTTCAGTGTCCATTTTAAGTAGTTTTGTATGAATTGAGTTTTGTGTATAATGGTTATAATGTTATCTCTACAATTATGCTTTTGGTTCTCTGACTACAAAAATGTTTGCCTTCATAATTAATATATTGTATTTTTTATACTTTTTGCCATGTTGTAATATACTAGTGACCACACTGCCTTTCCCTTTTCTTTGCTTATTTTATTCTTTGTTCGACTAATTTGTGTGTGTGTGTGTGTGTGTGTGTGTAAATAAATAAAAAAAAAAAATAAAAAAAAATATATCTATATATATATATATATATATATATATATATATATATATATATATATATATATATATATATATATAGATATATTTTTTTTTATTTTTTTTTTTTATTTATTTACACACACACACACACACACACACACACACAAATTAGTCGAACAAAGAATAAAATAAGCAAAGAAAAGGGAAAGGCAGTGTGGTCACTAGTATATTACAACATGGCAAAAAGTATAAAAAATACAATATATTAATTATGAAGGCAAACATTTTTGTAGTCAGAGAACCAAAAGCATAATTGTAGAGATAACATTATAACCATTATACACAAAACTCAATTCATACAAAACTACTTAAAATACATATACATATACATAATACAGAAGTTCCAGGCGGCACACAATCCTTCAAGGTGCACGTGTCCAAGAAAGGCATCCACAGTATAATTAATACAAAGGACCGGCACTCCAAATCTTCTGAAATATTTTTGTAGTTTTATTCCATCATAATCATAATATACAGGCGTACGCCTGTATATTATGATTATGATGGAATAAACTACAAAAATATTTCAGAAGATTTGGAGTGCCGGTCCTTTGTATTAATTATATATATATATATATATATATAGATATATATATAATATATATCTATATATATATATATATTAGTGTTAATAAAATTTAAATTTGTGTATGGTTTCTTGATATTTATTTGCAAGGTGAGAATTATTATTGGTGAGTCACTTGGACTCCATTGAAGTGTATTATTTTTTTGTCATTTTAGAATAGGTTTTCAGGTCTAATATCGGTTACTAGCTGCAGTCAAGGTAATTAAAATCATAGAGTACATCAAAGGGGCCACCTCATCCCTCTTTGGTTTATTTATTTCATACGGTAAGATGGTCCTCCTTTAATGACCTCCTTTGATGCCCTCCTTGACTCTGGTAAAATGTGTATCACTCACCTTAGGAATATGAATGTAGAAAAAAAAATTTATGCTGATTTATTTATTTTTTTTCTCCTTTTTAGAATCTTTGTACACTTACCACAGGACTGAAAGATGAACAGAAAGGACTACTACAGACAATTGCTAGGGAACAAATATGGAAGACCATGCATACCACACCAAGAGTAAGATCTAAGTTGGTACATATAGTTATTGTGCCCCTCAACATGACTATAGTACAATTTTCCACATTATCATGTGAAAAGTATCATCACATTACACTAATTTTAGTCTTTGTATCCTCTAACATGATTTTTCGTACACTATTTAAGCATTAAGGAAAACCGGTCACCAGGGCAAAAACGTCCATTTGTTAAAATGGAAGACTGCCTTTTTGTGACATTTTGTAAACCTGACGCATCCTTTAAGGCAGTTTTGTGTTTACCACAAAACTGCACACTGTGGCCACAAAAACACATTTTGTGGGGAAAAAAATGCATCAAAAACGCATGCGTTTTTTATGTGTTTTTTGACCATGCATTTTTTGTGTTTTTTGTGGGGTTTTTTTAACACCAAGGGGTGAAAAACGCAGAGAAAACCGCAAAAAGAATTTACGTATTGCGGCTTTGTTGTCACCACAAAACTGCAGCCAAAAAAAAAAAAGCTACAACGTGGGACATAAAATCTCAGACTTTGCATGGAAGGAAAAGCATGCAGTTTAGTCACAACAAAAACACTCAAAGGACACCTGTAGGGTAAAAAAAGCAAAACGCTATTAAGTTCAGTCATAGAAGCACAGCCTGTGAGGGTTCATTTACTGCTTTGTGCATAATGAGCGGCGTCTGTAACACCGCCTGCCACTGACTGACAGCCGGCTCAGCATTGCATCAGTACAGAGCCGGCTGTCAGTCAGCGCCTGGGAAACGAATAGTCAAGTATATCTTTTTGGATCTACAGGATAATTTGCTCTTACTATCCTCTCTGCATGGGGCATACATGCTGCAAGTACATATGGCAGCTAGAGAGTATATACACATATTCCCAAGAAAGGCCCCTTGTTGTCAGTGTATACATCTTTATTTCACCCTGCCCTTGGACTCATGTAATAAAACATTGTGGTTTACCTCTGATATTAGAATATTTAGCCAGGGCACGTGCCAATGTTGGCTGTTTATTTTCTGATCTTCTTCTGTAACTATATATAAAGAGGTTTGTTGACCCATCTGCTTCACCCCCGGTCTTTATAGCTACTTCTGTAAAGAGCCTGCAACCTCCAAACCCCAAGACTGTAAGATAAACACACTGCGGTGTAGTTGTGGTGATATTTATGCCAGACTGAAGTGTTTTGTCAGTTTATGTGACGTGAAAAACATTATTAAAAAAAAAAATAGTAGATTAAATAAAGATAATGAAACGTCTGAAGGTTTTAGAGTTTTCTTAGTTATCGTCATTGTGAAAACTTGTATTCAGCAAATACTGTTACCATGAGATGGTATCTTCAAAATAGTATTTAAAGCTGATATCTCACTTTTTAAGAGGCCCGATCACTTCTAAGAAAAACTCGAAAAGTGACCAGATCAAATTTATAAGCTTTTCTCAAATGTGTCATTATCAAATCAGATTATTTCCCTTAGTTTTAGGGTTCATGCAGACGTCAGGCTTTCCTCTAGCCCTGTTTTTAACAGATAGCAGTCGTAAATATGATTGTACATAGTTCATGTCAAATTTTTCATTTTTTATACCCTTGATCCTCAGAAAAGTACAGAGATTAGTCCAATATTGATCTGCGTGTCGGATAATAGTCACCAATGCACGTCTACGAGTCCGCACAAAATCGGACAGTACTTGCATGCTGTCTGTGTGCTGTCCATTTTTCACGGGCTGCTTGATAGAAGCTTGAAAACTTTCAGCAGTTTTCTTTTTTCATTCAAGAAAAACCTGATAAAACGCTGACTCAACTCTGATAGTAAAAACTGACCAAACATTGATGAAAATCTGATCAAAAACACTGATGAAATGGTGACCGATTATTTGCATACCAGAAAAATCACTGACTTCGGAATTAAATTGAACCTGTCAGGTGCAATATACACCCAGTACCACGAGCAGTTCTGGGTGCATATTGCTAATCCCTGCCTAACCATCCCTGTATATAGGAGCATAGATAAAGGGATCTCTAGGAAAAGTATTTCTAAAGATCTTTTATCTTATGCTAATGAGCGCAGGGACTAGCCCCAAGGGTGTTATATTCCTGAACAAGTCCGTCCTCTTAGCATGTCAGCACACCCACAGGGGAATACTAACAAGCTAGTCAATGCGGCGTCGCCAGCGTTGAGTTTGACCGCGCTTCTGATTGCCCGACACTTCCAGTCACGCGCAGTAGACCTCTCTGACGCCGAGACACGTACACCCATCTTTATACTGCACATGACCGGAAGTGTCCGGCATTCAGAAGCGCAGTCACAGTGAATACAGGTACGCGCGGCACCGGTGGTGATGCTAAATTGAATGGCATGTTAGTACACCGCTGTGGGTGACCTAACATGCTAAGAGGACGAACTAGTCAGGGGATATAACACCCTTGGGACTAATCCCCATGCTCATTAACATAAGATAAAAGATCTTTAGAATAACTTTTTGTAACAATCTATTTATCTATGCTACTAGATACAGGGAGGGTTAGGCAGGGATTAGCACCCACAACTGCTCATGGTTCTGGGTGCATATTGGGCCTGACCGGTTCCCTTTAAGAAATTACACACCTAAAGTGCCTTATCCAGCGTCGGACGCGATGGAAGCAGGAGAGGTGAGTGAGATCATCCACTGGCGCTGCGCATTCATTAGCATGTTAGCACACCCACAGGGGCGTACTAACATGCAAATGAAGCCGACTAGCAAGGGAGGCAATACCTTTGGGACTAGTCCCCGTGCTCATTAGATAAAAGATGTTAAGAAATACTTTTCCTAAAGATCTCTGCATCTATGCTAGTGTATACAGGGACGGATAGGCAGGGATTAGCAATATGTACCCAGAACTGCTCGTGGTTCTGGGTGCATATTGCACCTGACAGATTCCCTTTAAGTCTTACAGTGACAAAGGTTTTAATAGCTGAGCACATGCTCAGCTGAGATTCCCATCTCTGGGAGATACTGTGAGGAATATTATTACTTAATAACAAGTGTAACTTTGTGCACAGATTTGATTAAGAATCGTGGTGAACACAATTCATCTGTTTCGCCAAGTTGGTGCTTTAAAAAATACTATGAAAAATTGAATTCTTCTACAGTGTTTAAAAGTTTGTAAACCCTCCAGAATTTTACGTATTTCTGCAAACATTTGAGCTAAAACTGCATTTTCACACAAACCCTAAAAGTATATAAAGTGGATGCAGCCGATAGTCCCAGTCTGTAGTGAAGCGACTGGAGATGTGATGTGCAACGATGGAAAGAATAAAACTGAATGGCAAACCACGAACAAAAGAGCAGTCAGCTGTGAGGTTTGTTTTCTTTTCTCCTGGCCCTGTTCCAACTTGTATACATATTCGAGTTATGAACAAACCCACAGAACACATAGTAACTGGGTTTTTTTTTGAGAACAGTGGCTTTCTCCTTGCAATCCTGCCATGCACAATATTGTTGGCCAGTGTCGTCCTAGTGGGGGACTCCGTAGATAATGTGAAAGTTGTTTAGATGTTATGTTGACTTCCTTTCGTGACCTTGCGGACTGCAGTACAACTTGCAATTGGAGTGACCTTTGTTTGTCGATGTCATGTCTTCACTCCGGGGTTCAAACTGGTGATCTCTGGTTGTCTGTCAATTTCCCTCTTAATTGGACTACAATCTGTTTTGTGTTGGTCCAACTGCTAAAGGATCTCTTGTCATTCTTTCTTATGCTTTGCTTTCCTGTTTCACTTCTAATCAGATGTGTGCACTTTCTCATTTGGTTTGCCCAATTACATTTTGGCAGGAGCTATTTATCCCTACTACTCAAAGGTCTCAGTACTGGCTATTTTTCTGGTTGTTCCGGATGATAATTGTCGAGAGTCCCAGCTCCTCGGTTAAGGTTTTCTTACTGAGACATTGCTATTGCAATTCCCTGCAATTTGTGTGAATCCCTTCCCAGTTATCTCCTGTTTTGTTAAATTTAGGTGTAGGAGAGTTTCCATGTGTTCTGTTATTCGTTTTGGTTTCTTGTAGTTCATCATTCCTGTACGACTGTGTTTGCACGTTCCTAGCCCTGTGTCTCACCATCTGCCTGTGTGCACTTCACTTACAGTGCCTACAAGTAGTATTCAACCCCCTGCAGATTTAGCAGGTTTACACATTTGGAATTAACTTGGCATTGTGACATTTAGACTGTAGATCAGCCTGGAAGTGTGAAATGCACTGCAGCAAAAGAGAATGTTATTTCTTTTTTTATTTTTTTTTTTAAATTGTGAAAAGTTTATTCAGAGGGTCATTTATTATTCAACCCCTCAAACCACAAGAATTCTGTTTGGTTCCCCTAAAATATTAAGAAGTATTTCAGGCACAAAGAACAATGAGCTTCACATGTTTGGATTAATTATCTCTTTTTCCAGCCTTTTCTGACTAATTAAGACCCTCCCCAAACTTGTGAACAGCACTCATACTTGGTCAACATGGGAAAGACAAAGGAGCATTCCAAGGCCATCAGAGACAAGATCGTGGATGGTCACAAGGCTGGCAAGGGGTACAAAACCCTTTCCAAGGAGTTGGGCCTACCTGTCTCCACTGTTGGGAGCATCATCCGGAAGTGGGAGGCTTATGGAACTACTCTTAGCCTTCCACGGCCTGGACAGCCTTTGAAAGTTTCCACCCGTGCCGAGGCCAGGCTTGTCCGAAGAGTCAAGGCTAACCCAAGGACAACAAGGAAGGAGCTCCGGGAAGATCTCATGGCAGTTGGGACATTGGTTTCAGTCAATACCATAAGTAACGTACTCCACCGCAATGGTCTCCGTTCCAGACGAGCCCGTAAGGTACCTTTACTTTCAAAGTGTCATGTCAAGGCTCGTCTACAGTTTGCTCATGATCACTTGGAGGACTCTGAGACAGACTGGTTCAAGGTTCTCTGGTCTGATGAGACCAAGATCGAGATCTTTGGTGCCAACCACACACGTGACGTTTGGAGACTGGATGGCACTGCATACGACCCCAAGAATACCATCCCTACAGTCAAGCATGGTGGTGGCAGCATCATGCTGTGGGGCTGTTTCTCATCCATGGGAAGATGGATAGCACGGCCTACCTGGAGATTTTGGCCAGGAACCTCCGCTCCTCCATCAAGGATCTTAAGATGGGTCGTCATTTCATCTTCCAACAAGACAACGACCCAAAGCACACAGCCAAGAAAACCAAGGCCTGGTTCAAGAGGGAAAAAATCAAGGTGTTGCAGTGGCCTAGTCAGTCTCCTGACCTTAACCCAATTGAAAACTTGTGGAAGGAGCTCAAGATTAAAGTCCACATGAGACACCCAAAGAACCTAGATAACTTAGAGAAGATCTGCATAGAGGAGTGGGCCAAGATAACTCCAGAGACCTGTGCCGGCCTGATCAGGTCTTATAAAAGACGATTATTAGCTGTAATTGCAAACAAGGGTTATTCCACAAAATATTAAACCTAGGGGTTGAATAATAATTGACCCACACTTTTATGTTGAAAATTTATTAAAATTTAACTGAGCAACATAACTTGTTGGTTTGTAAGATTTATGCATCTGTTAATAAATCCTGCTCTTGTTTGAAGTTTGCAGGCTCTAACTTATTTGCATCTTATCAAACCTGCTAAATCTGCAGGTGGTTGAATACTACTTGTAGGCACTGTATGTTTATTGTTGTTTTTGTGTTATACTTGGTTTATAACTTAAGGTTCTGTTAAGGACATTTAGGATCAGCCATCAATGAGTGGGGGTGCCATTACGTGACCATTGGGTGCCAACCTCCGCTATCAGACAAATCAGGTCAGGTCTAAAGGCCACTTTACACGTTGTGACATCGCTAAAGCGATGTCGGTGGGGTCATGGAATTCGTGACGCACATCCGGCCGCGTTAGCGATGTCGTTGCATGTGACACCTACGTGCGATCGAAAATCGTCGCAAACACGTGTAAATTTGCTAATCGTTGACATGCTCCCCTATTTCCAATTATCGTTGCTGCTGCAGGTACGATGTTGTTCGTCGTTCCTGCAGCATCACACATCGCTATGTGTGACACCGCAGGAACGGGGAACCTCACCTTACCTGCGGCCGCCGACAATGGGGAAGGAAGGAGGTGGGCGGGATGTTCGTCCCGCTCATCTCCGCCTCTCCGCTTCGATTGGGTGGCCGCTTAGTGACGTTGCTGTGACGCCGAACTAACCTCCCCCTTAGAAAGGAGCCGGTTCGCCGGTCACAGCGACGTTGCTAGGCAGGTAAGTAGTGTGACGGGTCTGCACGATTTTGTGCGCCACGGGCAGCAATTTGCCCGTGACGCACAAACGATGGGGGCGGGTATGCATGCTAGCGATCTAGCCTTTAGGCAAATACTAGCCTGATTTCTGAACTGTGAATTTCTGGTTTTACATCTCCCCTGGTTTTTCCATCCCTGTGAGAGTGTTGGGGTTCAGTCGTAACAGTCGACTACTGGTGGGGAGGGTAATAATGGTCCTGAATTTCCTTATTTGTACACAATTGGTTTGTCTCTGGATTGGCAGCATTCAAACTCTTTATAGGTGGTGTTACAATCTTAGGCTGCTTTCACACTATGTTTTTTTAACATGCGTCATGAACGTTTTTGCTGTAAAAGCAGATCCTGCTTTTACAGCAAAAAAAGCATGCAAACACATATGTTATTTTGCAGGATCCTGTCACTTTACGTTTATGGGCGGGCATTGGAGTCATGTGCTCGGGAGTCAGTGGAGCTGAACGTGATAGACTGGGAGCCGGCATCTGACAGCTGCGGAGGCTCGTAACCAAGGTAAACATCGGGTAACTTGCTTGGATACCCGATATTTACGTTGGTTACGAGCATCCGCAGCTGCTAGGAGCCGGGCTCCCTGCACACGTAACCAACGTAAACATCGGGTAACTAAGAGAAGCGCTTTGCTTGGTTACCCGATATTTACCTTGGTTATGAGTGTCCGCAGCTCTGAGGCGGGGGAGAGAGAGGGAGGGGGAGAGAGAGACTGTCTATCAGCATGCCAGCGTTCACATACGTTTGCATGCAGTATAGTCAGGATCCAGCAATTTGCAGTATTTGGATGCAGCTCAAAAACGCTACAAGTAGCGTTTTTGAAAAATGTTAAAAAAACTGCAACTCGCTGGATCCTCACTATAACGCACGCAAACGCATGTGAACGCATGTTGACGCGAGTCCATTGCAAATGCATTGAAATGAAAACGCATTTGCACTGGATCCGTTTTTGCGTTAAAAAAACGTTCATGACGGATGTTAAAAAAAATGTAGTGTGAAAGCAGCCTTAGAAATCTTTTTTTTTACATGCCATGACACACTTCCACAAACGTTTTGTGAGGTTCTCACTTTGATAGATCCCTGTTCTTTAAATAAAATAGGTCACCACTTACATCTGGTTGTCATCCCATTGATTTAAAACATCAAACTTTTCAATATTCTCCTTTTAAATTATCTGCTAATCCAAAGGGTTAACACATTTGTGGCACTCGCTGGCGTGGTATTGTCTCATTATTCTCAATAAAAAAGACAAAGTACAATATTTTGGACTTATTTGTTTGGTTTGGTTCTTTTCATCGACTTTTAGGACTTATGTGAAAATTTGACGTAGTTTGAGGTCATATTTAGGCTGAAATTCTAACAGATTCTCGAGCATTCATACACTTTCAAGCACCACTGTAGTTTTCTCAAAAATGTTACAAATATTGTTCATAATTTCACCAAAGCATCCCAGTGTGCTGCTACTCAGCAAAACATAATTCTCATTCCCTCCACTAGGAGCCTGTACATTATACAGAACATTGATATAAAAGCTGAATTGACAAAAAGGCGCAGATGGTGTTTTACCTGGTGGTAACAGATAAACAGTTTAACAGATCCACTAACCTCATATAGTTGTGAGAGACTCAACCACTACAGAGCACATAATCAGAACCCAAGATGAAAGGTGATAGTATGTAAAGATAGAAAGGGCTAATCTGCGCTGCCAGAGGAAGGATAATTACTGAAGATTAGTAGAGATAAAACATGTGATTTTTATTTTTCTATTCATTTCACAGTCCTCATAACTCCTTCTTCAAGACCAAAAATCAGTGATGTACAAACAAAAGTTAAATTTGAGTCTCTCAATACATAAACAGAGAGCCCACAACAGAGAACTGGTATCGGGTTTTACCTCTACAGATTCTTCTTCTAGTCTCCATCTCCCATTGCTCTATAATGCACAGAAGTGAATGTTATATTGGAGTATATATAACTACATCAAGCACAGATCTCCCGTGTTTAGATGTAGCAGTTGTCTTCCCCCATACTGCGGTATATTACAGCTCAGAGTCAGGAAGTCTCACACACAGTTGTTAAGACGGTGAGACAGCAGAGAGCTCAACTTCAGTTAACTTAGTCTTCTTAAATGTGAAAGATCTTTTATACTAAATTACTTAGGATATATATGTGTTTGTGTATATGTGTGTATGTATATATGTGTGTGTGTGTGTGTGTGTGTATATATATATATATATATAGATAGATAGAGATATATATATATATATATAGATAGATAGATAGAGATATATATATAGATATATATATATAGATAGATAGATAGAGAGATATATATATATATATATATATATATATATATATATATATATATATATAGATAGATAGATAGATAGATAGATAGATAGATAGATAGATAGATAGATAGATAGATAGAGATATATATATATATATATATATATATATCTATATATATATCGTAATCTATATATACAGAGATATAGTGGCTCTTATTACTTTATTACTTTTCATGTGTATTTTATTTATTTTTCTTGCTCTAGACGAGTGCCACAAAAGATGAACTTCGACCCTCAGAAGAAGAGGTTGGAACATTTACTAAGATAATCGAGGCAATGGGCTTTACTGGGCCATTGAAATATAACAAATGGGTAAGGAAATAAAAATGTATCTTGTGGGTTAAAATGACTGATTCTACAAATTATTATTATTATTATTATTATTATTATTATTTGCAATGTCTAGACTAGTACCCAAATTTGGATGCAAGTGTTTTGAATACTGACTTATTGTTGGTTCTGTAGCCGATTTTAGATTGAATGCTCTTGCAGAGTATTGTGTGTAGTTGCCAGACTGTGGGTAGGAAACGGTTAAGTGTTGGTAATGTGATGTATCATAATGTGCTGTTCTGTGGAGGAAGATGGATTCTGCCCAGCAAAAGACAATATGAATAATTAGAATTAAGTGTTGGAAGGGACCAGCCCACCATGGGAAAGGTCAAGTGAAAGGGAAAGTGACAGTCCATTCTAGAAGAGTCAGTTGATGGAAGACCTAGTGAGCAAAAGTGATGAATGTATAGTCAGTCGGTTGTGAAGGTTGCATACAGTTGATGATTTGTGGCAACAAAGGAGTAGAGGAGCCTGAAGGTGAGATAGCGTGAACCTCGTTTGTTGACAAAGACACAGAGTATGAACAGCTTTGAAACGAGAGAATGACCCTCGAACGGAGTGGCTCCAGTCAATGAGAGCCAGAGGACAGAACTCTAGAAGCCTGACCCCTTAACCATCAAGATACCAAGTTAAAGGGAAGGTGTCATCAAAAAAAAAATTCAATGTAAAGTATTAATGTTTTAATGTTTTGTTTAAATATTATTTGTTCTTAATTGTGAAAAATATAAAAATAAAAAGTTTGATATTTTCCACTTTTAAACACCAGGTGTAGCAGCTGCTGAAATCCTAGTGTAGAACTACTGTAGAACTAGCTCACATTACAACTGCAGTAAAAGTGGGTGGAATCTGCTCTCATATGTGTGATCTCACACCTCCCCCTCCCAATCTGCGTGTTTCCAAAAGGGTAAGAGAGAATGAAGTTTAGGGACACAGTGCGGAGCCATTTTGTTGGTGACTGCAAAGTGATCCTAATCTCTAAAGTGTCACTAAGGACAGTTGACATGGTATCCCCACTGTATCCCGCGCCGCACTGTATCCCGTGTCATGCTGTATCCTGCACTGTATCCCGCTCTGCGCTGTATCCTGCACTATATCCCGCGCCGCACTGTATCCTACGCCACACTGTATCCTGCACTGTATCCCGCGTCGCACTGTATCCTGCACAGTATCCCGTGCTGCACTGTATCCTGTACTGTATCCCGCGCCCCCATATACTGTGCTGCTGGCTTCGATCGAGGGTCCGAGGTGACATGCGGAGAGGAGGGGTGATCAGCCTGAGGGGCACTACACTACAGATGTCACACCGTGATAACCGCTTCCAGCTGCATGCACTCATCTCAGACCTACGCCCCCGGCAGCCTGTCATGTCAGCCTGGTATCTGTTCCTTCTTTCAGCAATCACAGCACATGGGAGTGGAGGCCCGAGGTGAGCATATGCAGGGAGGAGGTGCTGAGCGGCAGGGTGGGGAGCAGCATGCCAGGATCAGTTACGGGGCAATCACCGTTGCCAGGCACCGGTACTCACCCCATTCCGGCAGGTGACGGGGGGAAAGTGCAGCACACAGTATCACGCTGTGAGCTCCACAAAGATGGCACCGATCTCCTCCCTCGGCTGTGATCTGGACAGCCCAGGGGGCGCGTCCAGGTCACAGCAGGGAGCTGTCCTGTATTAAGTATAGAGTCAGAGTCCGACCATCAGAGTAAATGCCCAGGGGGCTGCCATAAAGGAGGTGAGTAACTGTCGTTACACACACCAAATCCAAGATGACAGCCCCCAGTGCTTCAGTAACACTAGAACTAAATACAAAATAAATAAACTATGAATTTAATTTTGTGTTAAAAATACTTGATTCCATAATCACTATTATTAATACGAAAATAAAAAAACGTGACACTTTACCTTTAATCTCAACTGGTGTGTAGAGTTGAGCGTGGTTCGTGGTTCTCCAGTTCTAGGCTCGAGTGATTTTGGGGCCTGTTCTAGATCGAACTAGAACTCGAGCTTTTTGCAAAAGCTCGATAGTTCTAGAAACGTTCGAGAACGGTTCTAGCAGCAAAAAAACAGCTAAATCATAGCTTGGTTTCTGCTGTAATAGTGTAAGTCACTCTGTGAATCACACTATTATGACATTTCAGTGTATAGTGTGCGTGAACAGCGCCTTCCGATCACTGCTGTTTCTATAATGGCGATCGCCATTTTTTTTTTTTTTTTCCTTGTCTTCCTTCCCTAAGCGCGCGCGTCTTGTGGGGCGGGCCAGCATGTCAGCCAATCCCAGACACACACACAGCTAAGTGGACTTTGAGCCAGAGAAGCAACGGCATGTGTGATAGGATGTCCATGTCACATGTCCCTGCATTATAAAAACGGACATTTTCTTCCAGGACGCCATTATCTGCCTTCTGCGTCTTTGGTGTCAGACATCACTGTCGCAGCTCCGTCCTCCTCCTGAGTCCTATCGCCGATACAGCTGTATGCGCTGCATACACAGCGTTAGACAGCTTAGGGAGAGCACTTTATAGCAGTCCTTTTAAGGGCTCAAACCGGCAGGGTCAGAGAGCCATAGGTGACAGGTCCTGCAAACAGCAACAGCGTCTGTGTAGCCAAGGTCAGGGATTTCCTCCCTGCATTTCACCATTAGGAGGGAATAGAAAGGCAGGCTTCCATTCCTCTACCCATACCCACAATCCTGGCACTGTACCCTCCTGTCCTCTGCACACTCCAACTCATTATAACTAAGCCATTATACTAGCAAACACTCAGTGTACCTAGTGGCATCCTAAACGTGGCTATTGGAGTTTGCTATAGTCCCACTAGTGCAAAGACATTTGCAGAGCACGTCTGCCTGCATTGCACACTCCAACTTTTTTAAACGAAGCAATTTTACTAGCAAACACTCAGTGTACCTAGTGGCATCCTATACGTGGCTATTGGACTTTGCTATAGTCCCACTAGTGCAAAGACATTTGCAGAGCGCGTCTGCCTGCATTGCACACTCCAACTTTTTTAAACTAAGCAATTTTACTAGCAAACACTCAGTGTACCTAGTGGCATCCTATACGTGGCTTTCTTTGTCGCTCTATTGGGAGACCCAGACAATTGGGTGTATAGGCTATGCCTCCGGAGGCCGCACAAAGTATTACACTTAAAAGTGTTAAGCCCCTCCCCTTCTGCCTATACACCCCCCGTGCTCCCACGGGCTCCTCAGTTTTTTGCTTTGTGCGAAGGAGGTCAGACACGCACGCACAGCTCCATAGATGGGTCAGCAGCAGCTGCTGACCATGTCGGATGGAAGAAAAGTGGGCCCATATAGGGCCCCCAGCATGCTCCCTTCTCACCCCACTCTTGTCGGCGGTGTTGTAAGGTTGAGGTATCCATTGCGGGTACGGAGGCTGGAGCCCACATGCTGCTTTCCTTCCCCATCCCCCTCAGGGCTCTGGGTGAAGTGGGATCTTACCGGTCTTCAGGCACTGAGACCGTGCTCCATCCACAGCTCCTAAGACTCTGCTGGATAGGAGCCGGGTATCGTTCAGGGACATGGCCCTGCTACTTGAAGGTACTCTGTGTCCCTGTGGGGACCGCGCACAGCAACACTCCAGCATTGCTGGGTGTGCTAGTGCACCGGGGACCGCGGCGCTGACCGGGTTAATGTGCCATTACACACTCAGCGTCGCTGAGTGTGTTTATGTAGGGGGACTACCGTACTACCGCCGCCGCCATGTTTTTAACACTGAGGCGCGGCTGGGACTTGTAGTGCGCCGGGGACTTCCGCGCGGCCGCGCTTTTATGGCAGCCGCGCTCATTACTTGAGTCCCCGGCTTGTACGGCCTAGTGTTTCCTCCTCCCGCCCACAGCCCTGACAGGCAGGGGAAGGGCGGGACGCTTTACAGACGAGCTGCAGTGAGGGCTGGAGCATGCTTTGCATACTCCACTCCCCTCACTGCACTGTGAGGCACCAGTTCCCGCTCTTTCTAAGGGTCACGCCCACGGCTTCCTCCTCTCTCAGGACGCCGGCAGCCGTGCCATTACACACTCAGCATCGCTGAGTGTGTTTATGTAGGGAGACTACCGCGCTGACCGCCGCCGCCATGTTTTGACACTGAGGCGCGGCTGGGACTTGTAGTGCGCCGGGGACTTCCGCGCGGCCGCGCTTTTACGGCGGCCGCGTTTATTACTCGAGTCCCCGGCTTTTGCGGCCTAGTCTTTCTTCCTCCCGCCCACAGCCCTGACAAGCAGGGGAAGGGCGGGACGCTGCACAGGATGAGCAGCACTGAGGGCTGGAGCATGCTTTGCATACTCCACCCCCCTCACTGTCCTCTCCTCAGAAGCCGGCAGCCATTCCTGTCAGCTCCTTGAATGCTGCAGAGGGGGACAAATTCTGACAGACCCAGGCAGGGACCCTGGTGGCCTCACAACCGCTTTATGCGGGGGGTATGCAGCATCTGTGGTGCTAGCCACATTTGTGCAGGAGTGTAATTTTAAATCATATGTTTATAAGATATGCTTTACACTGTATGGTGCACAGTTGATTCTGTATATATATTGTGATGCTCAGGGAAGTCAACAGCATGGCGCCCATAAAAGGCAGGAGCGCCAAACCACAGGCTTACTATGCTGCCTGCGCCGCATGTACAACCCCTCTGCCGGCAGGATCCACTGAGCAATCCAGACTGGTATCTCAGCACAGGGGCACTGTTGAATCATTGCTCCCTGGCCCACCTCAGTTGGACCAGAGGTCTCCCCGGGGTGTCTCATAGATCCCAGAGTGAGGTCTCTGATACAGACCCCAGCCCCTGACCGTCTGAGCGAGCTCGCTGGGAAATTCCCTCGACATCTTCATATTGGTCAGGGTCTCAGCGGGGGGAATCCCTGGATGATGAAGCGGAGACAGCTGATCAGGATTCTGATCCTGAGGCCGCTCTCAATCTTGATACGCCTGACGGGGACGCCATAGTGAACGATCTTATAGCGTCTATCAATCAAAGATGCCACTCACAGGCAGATGGAGCTCTGGTTGAAATCCATCTATGAAGCTATCAGCGCTTCTTTTACACCAGCATTTGCAGCCGTATGGGTGCTACAAGCTATCTCAGCAGGTCAAGCGCAAATTGACGCAGCCACACAGACGTCGGCATTTGCGTCTTACGCTATTAATGCTGTCCTGGACTCTGCGAGCCGTATGGCGGTTGCCTCCGCCAATTCGGTGGTACTCTGCAGGGCCTTGTGGCTACGGAACTGGAAGGCAGATTCTGCTTCCAAAAAAGCGTTTAACCAGTTTGCCAATTTCTGGCGACCGACTGTTTGGCGAACGTTTGGATGAAATCATCAAACAATACAAGGGAAAGGATACATCTTTACCCCAGCCCAAACCGAACATACCCCAACAGAGGATGGGGCAGTCGAGGTTTCGGTTCTTTCGGGGCGCGGGCAGGTCCCAATTCTCCTCGTCCAAAAGGCCTCTGAATAGATCAAGGGCTCTCCGATTCATGGCGGTCTAAGTCAAAAAGACCACCGGAGGTGCCGCTACCAAAGCGGCTTCTTGATGGCTTTCGGTCTCCTCAATCCGCATCCTCGGTTGGTGGCAGGCTTTCCCGCCTTTGCGACTCCTGGCTGCCAAGGGTAAAAGACCGTTGGGCGAGAGACATTCTGTCTCACGGTTACAAGTTAGAGTTCGCCTCTCGTCCCCCGACTCGATTCTTCAGGTTATCCCCGCCTCCCGAGCGAGCCGAGGCTCTTCTGCAGGCGCTGGGCACCCTGAGGGCAGAAGGAGTGGTGGTCCCTGTTCCTCTTCAGCAACAGGGTCACGGGTTTTTCTCCAACCTGTTTGTGGTTACAAAGAAGGACGGATCTTTCCGTCCTGTCCTGGACCCGTAACTGCTCAACAAACACGTATAGACCAGACGG
This sequence comes from Anomaloglossus baeobatrachus, assembly GCF_048569485.1. Taxonomy (NCBI): domain Eukaryota; kingdom Metazoa; phylum Chordata; class Amphibia; order Anura; family Aromobatidae; genus Anomaloglossus; species Anomaloglossus baeobatrachus. The sequence goes on along the minus strand of NC_134357.1, from coordinate 378,888,002 downwards.
TTCCGGATGGAAACCCTCCGCTCCGTCATCGACTCAATGTCCCCAGAAGATTTCCTTGCATCGATCGATATCAAAGATGCTTTTCTCCACGTACCGGTGGCTCCAGAGCACCAACGCTTCTTGCGCTTCACCATAGGAGACGAACACCTGCAGTTCGTGGCACTGCAGTTCGGCCTGGCTACAGCCCCACGGGTTTTCACCAAGGTCAGGGCTACAGTAGTTGCGGTCCTCCACTCTCAGGGTCACTCGGTGATCCCTTACTTGGACGATCTGCTGATCAAGGCACCCTCTCAAGAGGCATGCCAACACAGCCCCGACGCTTCTCTGGGGGCTCTCCAGAGTTTCGGGTGGATCATCAATTTTCCAAAGTCAAATCTGACACCAGCCCAATCGCTGACATATCTTGGCATGGAGTTTCATACCCTATCGGCGATAGTGAAGCTTCCGCTGATCAACAAGCGTTCACTACAGAAAGGGGTGCAATCTCTCCTTCAAGGTCAAGCACACCCCTTGAAGGGCCTCATGCACTTCCTGGGGAAGATGGTGGCAGCAATGGAGGCAGTTCCTTTAGCGCAGTTTCACCTGCGTCCTCTTCATTGGGACATCCTACGCAAATAGGACAGGAAACCGACGTCCCTCGACAGGAACGTCTCCCTCTCTCAGGCAACCAAAACTTCCCTTAGTGGGTGGCTTTCTTCCCACTTCATTATCGCATGGGAAATCCTTCCTACCCCCATCCTGGGAGGTGGTCACGACGGACGCGAGTCTGTCAGGGTGGGGAGCAGTCTTTCTCCACCACAGGGCTCAGGGTACGTGGACTCAGCAAGAGTCCTCGCTTCAGATCAATGTTCTGAAGATCAGGGCAGTGTATCTTGCCCTAAAAAGTGTTCCAGCAGTGGCTGGAAGGCAAGCAGATCCGAATTCAGTCGGACAACTCCACAGTGGTGGCTTACATCAACCACCAAGGCGGAAGACGCAGTCGGCAAGCCTTCCAGGAAGTCCGGCGGATTTTGATGTGGGTGGAAGTCACGGCCTCCACCATCTCCGCAGTTCACATCCCGGGCGTCGAAAACTGGGAAGCAGACTTTCTCAGTCGCCAGGGCATGGACGCAGGGGAATGGTCTCTTCACCCGGGCGTGTTTCAGGAGATCTGTTGCCGCTGAGGGAGGCCGGACGTCGACCTAATGGCGTCCCGGCACAACAACAAGGTCATGGCATTCATGGCACGCTCTCACGATCACAGAGCTATGGCGGCAGACGCCTTAGTTCGGAATTGGTCGCAGTTTCAACTCCCTTATGTGTTTCCTCCGCTGGCACTGTTGCCCAGAGTGTTACGCACGATCAGGGCCGACTGCCGCCGCGCCATCCTCGTCACTCCAGACTGGCCGAGGAGGTCGTGGTACCCGGATCTGTGGCATCTCACGGTAGGCCAAACGTGGGCACTACCAGTCCGACCAGACTTGCTGTCTCAAGGGCCGTTTTTCCATTTGAATTCTGCGGCCCTCAACCTGACACTGTGGCCATTGAGTCCTAGATCTAGCGTCTTCAGGATTATCTCAAGAGGTCATTGCCACTATGAGACAGGTTAGGAAACCAACGTCCGCCAAGATCTACCACAGGACGTGGAAAAATTTCCTGTCGTGGTGCTCTGCTCGGGGTTTTTCTCCCTGGCCTTTTGCCTTGCCCATTTTTCTGTCCTTCCTTCAATCTGGACTGGAAAAGGGTTTGTCGCTCGGCTCCCTTAAGGGACAAGTATCAGCGCTCTCTGTGTTTTTTCCAGTAGCGCCTAGCCAGACTTCCACAGGTATGCACGTTCCTGCAGGGGGTTGTCACATCGTTCATCCTTACAAGCGGCCGTTAGAACCCTGGGATCTGAACGGGGTGCTGATGGTTCTTCAGGAACCACCATTCGATCCAATAAGGGATATTTCTCACGCCTTTCGCAGAAAGTGATTTTCCTAGTAGCAGTCACTTCACTTCGGAGAGTGTCTGAGCTAGCAATGTTGTCGTGCAAAGCCCCTTTCCTGGGGTTCACCAGGACAAGGTGGTTCTGCGTCCGGTTCTGGAATTTCTCCTAAGGGGGGTACCCCCCTTTCATCTCAATCAGGATATCTCCTTACCCTCTTTTTGTCATCATCCAGTTCACCAATGTGAAAAGGATTTGCACTGGTTAGATCTGGTGAGAGCACTCAGGCTCTACATTTCTCGTACGGCGCACCTGCGCCGCTCGGATGCACTCTTTGTCCTTGTCGCTGGCCAGCGTAAAGGGTCACAGGCTTCCAAATCAACCCTGGCCCGGTGGATCAAGGAACCAATTCTCGAAGCTTACCGGGCTGCCGGTTCCCTCAGGGCTCTAGGCCCATCCTACCAGAGCCGGGGGCGCGTCCTGGGCTTTGAGGCACCAGGCTACGGGTCAGCAGGTGTGTCAGGCGGCTACCTGGTCGAGCCTGCACACTTTCACGAAACACTATCAGGTGCATACCTATGCTTCGGCGGATGCCAGCCTAGGTAGACGAGTCCTTCAGGCGGCGGTTGCCCACCTGTAGGAAGAGGCCGTTTTACGGCTCTATTACGAGGTATTATTTTACCCACCCAGGGATTGCTTTTGGACATCCCAATTGTCTGGGTCTCCCAATAGAGCGACAAAGAAGAAGGGAATTTTGTTTACTTACCGTAAATTCCTTTTCTTCTAGCTCTAATTGGGAGACCCAGCACCCGCCCCTGTTTTTTTGTGTACAAATGTTGTTCATGTTGTTTGGTTTCAGTTCTCCGATATTCCTTCGGATTGAATATACTTTACACCAGTTTATAATCTTTTCCTCCTTCTTGCTTTTGCACCAAAACTGAGGAGCCCGTGGGAGCACGGGGGGTGTATAGGCAGAAGGGGAGGGGCTTAACACTTTTAAGTGTAATACTTTGTGCGGCCTCCGGAGGCATAGCCTATACACCCAATTGTCTGGGTCTCCCAATTAGAGCTAGAAGAAAAGGAATTTACGGTAAGTAAACAAAATTCCCTTCATTGGACTTTGCTATAGTCCCATTAGTGCAAAGACATTTGCAGAGCACGTCTGCCTGCATTGCACACTCCAACTTTTTTAAACTAAGCAATTTTACTAGCAAACACTCAGTGTACCTAGTGGCATCCTATACGTGGCTATTGGACTTTTGTCTATTCACACTATTGTAAACATATTTGCAGCACGTCTGCCTGCATTGCACACTCAAACTTTTTTAAACTCAGCCATTATACTAGCAAACAGTCAGTGTACCTAGTGGCATCCTAAACGTGGCTATTGTACTTTTGTCTATTCACACTATTGTAAACATATTTGCAGCATGTCTGCCTGCATTGCACACTCAAACTTTTTTAAACTCAGCCATTATACTAGCAAACACTCAGTGTACCTAGTGGCATCCTAAACGTGGCTATTGTACTTTTGTCTATTCACACTATTGTAAACATATTTGCAGCACGTCTGCCTGCATTGCACACTCAAACTTTTTTAAACTCAGCCATTATACTAGCAAACACTCAGTGTACCTAGTGGCATCCTAAACGTGGCTATTGTACTTTTGTCTATTCACACTATTGTAAACATATTTGCAGCACGTCTGCCTGCATTGCACACTCAAACTTTTTTAAACTCAGCCATTATACTAGCAAACACTCACTGTACCTAGTGGCATCCTAAACGTGGCTATTGTACTTTTGTCTATTCACACTATTGTAAACATATTTGCAGCATGTCTGCCTGCATTGCACACTCAAACTTTTTTAAACTCAGCCATTATACTAGCAAACACTCAGTGTACCTATTGGCATCCTAAACGTGGCTATTGTACTTTTGTCTATTCACACTACTGCAAATCTATGTGCAGCACCTCTGCATGACAACCTCCTGCTCTGTTTTTAATAAGCTATAATGATAGCACAAAATACTGCCATTTAGTGGCATCATAGAACTGGCTGTTGTATTCCATTAGTGCCCCACTGGTGACAAGCTATTTCTAGCACCTCTACATCACACCCTCATGCACATTTTGCTACGCTAATGTTATAGCAAACTCATGGAATTCATTGCTGCATTTCATAATTCGGAGGGATAGAAAGTGAGGCTTCCTTTAGCTTTTCCTTCTGTTCATAGACAGCATCTCCAAGACCAATTTCCCCTCCACGTCTAAGTGTGGAGAGGCAGCTAGTGCGCAATCGTGTGCCGATGTACCCCAGCTGCAGCATAATTACAGTGTTTCGCCTAGTGAGTATGCTCAGCCTGACTGTGTTATTCCTGACGCTAAGTCTTCTTTTCGGGATACAGCGCATGCTCCCACACTAAGTGTGAAAAGCCTCTTTGCACAGGTGCTTGCATTCCGTGCCGGGTCTAAGTCCTGTTTTGTGCCTAGACACCATGCTAAAGCTGATAGTCTTTTTTCAGAGACTGTATTTCATGCTACTGAGCATGCTCAGGCACTTCCTGCATCAGAGACTAGGTCCGGTAATGAACTCTTTGGCCCTGGCCCTGATGTGGGGGTCCCATATAGACCACAGGGCATCAGGTGTCCTCCCAAATGGCTTGCAGAGGCCCACACCTATGACTTGTCACCGCATTATTGATGGTCAGACGATGACTGGTGAGGTGTTTGGGTCATGGCAGCCATGAGGTCATCATTGAAGTTGCGTTTCCAAATAGGACGCTAGTTATGCCACTCATGACGTGTCACTCTACTTTTGTCTCCAGGAGGTGCATTGTGGTTCACCCTGGTTTGGGGCGGACCCAGGTTATAAAAGGGGCTGGAGACAACAAGGAGGTGCGCAGTCTTCTATTATGCTCCGAAAGAGCACACCTCCATGTGTTGAACCCATTGCGGCTTTAGGCCAGAGGTAGGCAGGGATAGGGTGGTGGATGCAGGCCACCACCACAGTTGGTAACGCAGAACGGTTAAGACCAGCTCCTGTCCTAACAGTCCTGCTTGTGCAGCCCAGTGGCATTAACAGGCCTGCTGCTGCTGATGCGCCTGCTGTCCACAGGTGTGGCCCCTACGCACACGGTCAGCGTACTCAATGGCCCCTGTGTTGTTAACAGGGAGTTCCTGGGCTGGGTGGGCATGTAGACCCTGTGACGCTAACAGGGCTCACAGTCTCCAGATCCGAATGGCGTCTAACTCGGTTCAGGCTACTATTTGTTTCATAGCCACACAGCTCTGTATCCTCCACCAAACCTTCAAGTTGCCAACCTCTCCTTTTCCAACTGGGAGCACGGTGGACACTGACAGCTGATGGGGATATATACCTTTCTCTTTCTTTTCTTATTAATTTTCGTTATATAGCGGTCACAGATTATATACCACTTTATCCAAATCTGCCAGTCCCACTGTAACAGATGTTGTTTCTTCAGCAAATGTTACAGTTGCTTAACCACCAAATCCACGGACAAAAACTTTTTTCCCCTTTCCAACACACCTGTTCCCCTTTCCAACAGCATCTGTCCTTTTTCAACTCATTTTGGGATATGACCAAAAGTGCAACAGTGCAGGGACACCGTACTCAACGCCATCTCAGCACAGCAGCCATCCCTCGGTCCCTCCGATGTGGACAAGTAAAAGACCATTTCCTCCTATCCATGACAAAGCGTTGAGATTCACTCTGTGCAGCACTGGTGTTTAGTGGAAAAGTAGATCTAAGATTGCGTACCACATTCTGCAGATACTCCTGTATACGTGCGTCTATTTCTATGGCAGGAATTAGTTCGCCAAATTTTGTCTTGTACCGGGGATCTAACAGTGTGGCAACCCAGTATTCAGGATTACTTCAAATTCATACAATCCGAGGGTCATGTAGGTAGTGCAGCAAGAAGGCGCTCATGTGTCTTGTGCATCCAGGAGGACCAAGTCCTTGGTGTGTTGGTGGCAGAGAGGTGAGAATCGTGCATCCTTCCTCTGCCCTCTACCCACAACCTCGCACAACCGAAATGTGAGCAAGCTCTCACTCATCTGCTGAGTCTTCCATGCCCATCGCCAGTTCGTCCTCCATTTCTTCATGGGCTCCTGCACTTTCATCAACACTTTTTGCTGATACTATGCGCCCTTGTTAATCCCTCTCCCTCACCATGACTGCCGCATAGGTGCCGCTGACCATCTGGACCTCGTAGATCTTGTTACCCCTTCCGCATATGACTCCTCCTGTACTTCCTCCCCTTCCTCTTGTCCCAACACCTGACTCCGAATAATAATTACAGTGTGCTCCATCATGTAGATGACCAGAATTGTCACGCTGAGAATGACATTGCCAGTGCTAAACATCTTCGTCGACATTTCAAAACTGTGTAGCAGGGTGCATAGGTCCTTGATCTGACACCACTCGAGCAGCGTGATCTGCACCACCTCTTGATCAAGTTATCCCAGGCTATATGTCATACCGTATTTCAGCAGGGCTCTGCGGTGCTGCCACACACGCTGCAACATGTGCAGATTCCAATTCCTGCGTGTCGGAACATCGCATTTCCGGCGTTTAACTGCCAGACCCTAAGACTTCCGGAGTGATGAAAGTTGTTGAGCTGCTGTGTGCGCACGATGGAAGTGAGCACATAGCGAGCGTGCCCGCTGCACAAGGCCATGTAGGCCGTGATGGTGTTTTAAAAATTGCTGGAGAATTCGGTTCAACACGTGCGCCATAAAAGGCACGTGTGTCACATTGCCCTGAGGATGGCCCGCAGCCAGGTTTGCATCATTGCCGCACACGGCTGTTAAGTCACCAACGGAGTCCGCTCCGTCAATTTGTACTCCGGTCGCCAGGTGACAACGTGTTCCTTTCATGAATAGTGCTGATGATGGGAGAGTAGTCGATGCCAGCGGCGCAGGTGGACGCAGGTTATGCTCACCCACTGGGCTGCATTACCTTGACAGATGCAGAATCTCTGGCTGAATGTAGCTGGTGGGTATCTCACAGATGAAATACCATCATTCAGCTACAACCAATGGGAAGACACCACACCCTTTTTTATGCCCATCCTGTCTGCAGACCACTGCCAGACATAGCTATGAACCTCTGGTTAATTTTACCCCCAGTTCAGTTTTATGATTTTGTGTGCTTGTTACCTGACTACTTTTCCTGCTTGCTGTTTATGTACCTTGTTGGCCGATACGCATTTCACCTCTGCTTGTTTTCTGATTAAGTCCTGGCCGTCCCATTCTGTTCCTGTTCCTCAATTAATGTTTTGACCCTGCCTGACTACTATTCTCTGTAATAGCGGTGTGACTTACATTTCCCATACATTTCAAAGTAAAACTTTGACCGCCTGATGGCATTGAGCTCTGCTGCCAGCATAGTAAGGAGGTGTGTGGTAGTCCTTGTGCGCAGTTGCAAGGAAGGGTGGCCTGACCACACAGGGTTTGCGCCAAGGTGGAGGACCCACACGAGGTTGAAGAGGCAGAAGCAGTGTATTAACTTCTACATACAGAAGAAGGATTGAAACAACTCGTGGGGACGGCAAGACTTGTACAGCAGACCCTTCTCCATCTCTCACCATAGTTTGCCAGTGCCCAGTCAGTGACATGTAATGACCCTGTCTATGCTTACTGGTCCAAGTATCTGTGTTGAAATGCACCCTGTCGCACACAGATTTTCTCAAGGAAGTGGTGATGTTGTGTGTGACATGCTGGTGTAGCGCGGGCATGCTTTTCTTGGAGAAGCAGTGGTGATTGGGCATCTGGTACTGGGGCACAGCGACAGACATAAGGTCTGTAAAATCCTGTGTGTCCACTACGCGTAAAGGCAGCATTTCGGTAGCCAACAGCTTACAGAGGGATAGAGTCAACCACTTAGCTTTGTCATGGGTCGCAGTAAGTGGCCTTTTATTTGACCACATCTGAGGGACAGAGATCTGGCTGCTGTCTGTAGACGGTGTTGAGTAGGGTGTCCCTGGAAAAATGCAGGTTTGTGAGAAAAGTGCAGGCGGAGACATGATGTTGCCTTCATCTTGCCTTCAGATCTGTTCATCTTGTATCATTTTTAAAAAACACAGCAAGCAAGGGTTACTCCAAGCGGAGTCTACCTTTTTTCCAAAAATTGGGCACACAGACACCCCATCAGTGGCAGCACTTGTGCCCTAGTTGCAAACAGGATGTTTTGATTTGCATCAAGCACATTCCAAATCCACAAGCATTTACTCTCCCCAGAATGACACAGGGGTAGTAAATTCCTTCTGGATCCATGACTTGTTCATTTTGATGAACGTCAGTCTGTCCACATTGTCACTGGACAGACGCGTGCGCTTATCTGTCAGCACACACCCAGCAGCACTGAAGACACGTTCAGAGACAACGCTGGCAGCTGGACACGACAAAATCTTCAAGGCGTAACTGGAGAGCTCTTGACATTTTTCTAGATTTGAAGCACAAAAGGAGCAAGGCTCCATTTGCAAATTCATGGCATCGATGTTCATTTGGAGATACTCCTGTATCATCCTCTCCATCCGTTGACTATGTGTCAGACTTGTTGTCTCTGGTGGCCTTGCAAAGGAGGGTCTAAAAAAATTATGAAAAGATTCCATAAAATTGCTGTTACCAGCACCAGATATGGTCCTACTGGTACGGGTAGACTGTTGAAGATGATGAGGCCGTCCCATGTTTGTCAAGTTACAACTGGGAGAATCACTCCCTTCACCTGCACGGTTGTTTGGTGGAAAAGCCGAGCTAAGATCGAGTAACAGCTTCTGCTGATACTCCTGCATACGTGCGTCCCTTTCTATGGGTGGAATTATGTCACAAAATTTGGACTTGTACCGGGGATCTAATAGTGTGGCAAGCCAGTAGTCATCATCACTTCTAATTTTGACAATACGAGGGTCATGTTGGAGGTAGTGCAACAAGAAGGCACTCATGTGTCTTGCGCAGCCATGCGGACCAAGTCCACGCTGTGTTTGTGGCATAGAGGTGCTAACCGTTCTTTCTTCCTCTGACATCTCCCCCCAACCTCTTTCAACTGAAATTTGACCAAGGTCCCCCTCATCTGCTGAGTCTTCCATGTCCATGGACAGTTCGTCCTCCATATCTTCATGTCCTCCTGCACCTTCCTCAACATCTCGCCTGCTACCATGCGCCCTTGTTGATCCCTGTCCCCCATGGTCCCATGCCTGCCGCGTTGGTGATGATGAACGTCTGGACCTTGGTGATGTTGTTGTGTCTTGCGCATATGAATCCTCCTGTAGTTCCTCCCCTTCCTGTTGTCCCACCCCCTGACTCCGAATAGTGTTTAGCGTGTGCTCCAGCATGTAAATGACTGGAATCGTCATGCTGATAATGGCATTGTCAGCGCTAAACATATTCGTCGCCATCTCGAAACTGTGCAGAAGGGTGCATAGGTCCTTGATCTGAGACCACTCCATCAGGGTGATCTGCCCCACCTCTGCATCTCGTTGGCCCAGGCTATACGTCATGACGTATTGCACCAGGGCTCTGCGGTGCTGCCACAGTCGCTGTAACATGTGGAGAGTTGAATTCCAGCGTGTCGCCACATCGCATTTCAGGCGATGAACCGGCAGGCCGAAAGACTTCTGGAGCGATGCAAGTCGCTCAGCTGCGGCGCTTGAACGGCGGAAGTGAGCAGACAGTTTTCGTGCCCTGTTCAGAAGGCCATCTAGGCCGGGATAGTGTGTTAAAAATTGCTGGACGACAAGGTTCAACACGTGAGCCATACAAGGTACGTGTGTCACCTTGCCCAGGCGAAGGGCCGCACCCAGGTTTGCAGCATTGTCGCACACGGCCTTACCAGGCTGCAGGTTGAGTGGAGACAACCATTTATTAAACTCGGACCGCAGAGCTGACCACAACTCCTCAGCTGTGTGACTCTTATTCCCAAGACATGTCAAGCTAAATACCGCCTGATGCCGTTGCGCTCTGCTGCCAGCATAGTAATGAGGGGTGCGTGATTCCTTCTGCGCAGTGAGAACGCTGGTGGCCTGACCAGGCAGGCTTGGGGCGGAGGTGGAGGACCCAGATGAGGTGGAGGATGCAGAAGCAGTGGCGGAACTTGGACAGACAGAGGATTGACACACAAGTCGTGGGGACGGCAAGACTTGTGCAGCAGACCCTTCACCATCTATCACCATAGTTACCCAGTGGCCAGTCAGCGACATGTAACGTCCCTGTCCATGCTTACTGGTCCAAGTATCGGTGGTGAAATGCACCCGTTCACACACAGAGTTTCTCAAGGAAGCGGTGATGTTGTGTGCGACATGCTGGTGTAGCGCGGGCACACCTTTCTTAGAGAAGTAGTGGCGACTAGGCATCTGGTACTGGGGCACAGCGACAGACATAAGGTCTCTAAAATCCTGTGTGTCCACTAGGCGGAAAGGCAGCATTTCTGTAGCCAACAGCTTACAGAGGGATAGAGTCAACCTCTTCGCTTTGTCATGGGTCGCAGGAAGTGGCCTTTTATTTGACCACATCTGAGGGACAGAGATCTGGCTGCTGTGTGTAGACGGTGTTGAGTAGGGTGTCCCTGGAAAAATGCAGCTTTGTGAGGAAAGTGCAGGCGGAGACATGATGTTGCCTTCATCCAAAGTTGGTGCTATCGATGTCTGAGAGAGCTGTACACACTCACTTGTTTCCCCTTCCAAACCAACTGACGACCTACCAAGCAAACTGCCTGTTGCGGTTACAGTGGTGGAAGTTGTGGGTGGAAAAACAGGTGTGACAGCTGTCCCCACAGTCCTAGAAGATGACGAGCGCGCGGATGCCCTGGAAGGGGCAGGCGGTGGATGGTTGGCTCCGCTAGGCCGCATTGCAGCACGGTGAGCTTCCCACCAGGCCATATGATATTTATTCATGTGACGATTCATGGAAGAAGTTGTCAAACTGCTGAGGTTTTGACCTCTACTAAGATAACCATGCCAAATGTTACAGATCACATAATTTGGGCGATCTTTTTTTATGTCAAAAAAGGACCAGGCTAGGCAAGGCTTAGAGGCCATGCGACCTGTTGATCCACCCCGAATAATGCTCAGAGGCAGAGTGGTGGCTGAGGATGCAGTTGTAGACGTGCTACCAGTGCTCCGACTGTGTCCAGGAAGGTGCAAGGTTACTTCGACGTCGGTTGCATCCTCCTCCACCGCCTCTGTTGACCTCCTCGAGTGTCTGACTGGGTTGACAGTAGGTGGGATCTAGAACTTCATCATCAATTGTTGTGTTTGCACTCCCCTCCCCCTCAGACCGAGCCTCTTCTTGCCCTGACCGAATATTTAAGTTGTCATCCCAATCGGGTATCTGCGTCTCATCTTCATCAGTATGTTCCTCATTGCCTATAACCACAGTTGTTGGAAAGGCAGCATTTTGGTAGCCAACAGTTTGCATATGATGAAAGTCAACCTCCAAACCATGTCATGCCCTTCTAAAAGCATGTAAAACACAGCGAGGGGACTCCAACCACAGTCTCCCTCGTTTCCACTAACTGGGCCACACACCCCCCACTTGACTGGCATCGGTTGAGCCCCCTTTTGAAAAAGAAAAAGATGCTTTGCATGAAGCACTCTCAAAAATACGCGTGCCTTTCCCGTCCCCTGGCTGACTCAGGGGAAGAAAAGTCCTCAGAGCCATGACTTGTTCATCTTGGTTCTTTTAGAAACACAGCGAGGGGACTCCAACCACAGTCTCCCTCGTTTCCACTAACTGGGCCACACACACCCCACTTGACTGGCATCGGTTGAGCCCCCTTTTGAAAAAGAAAAAGATGCTTTGCATGAAGCACTCTCAAAAATACGCTTGCCTTTCCCGTCCCCTGGCTGACCCAGGGGAAGAAAAGTCCTCTGAGAGCCATGACTTGTTCATCTTGGTTCTTTTAGAGACACAGCGAGGGGACTCCAACCACAGTCTCCCTCGTTGCCACTAACTGGGCCACACACACCCCACTTGACTGGCATCGGTTGAGCCCCCTTTTGAAAAAGATGCTTTGCATGAAGCACTCTCAAAAATACGCGTGCCTTTCCCGTCCCCTGGCTGACCCAGGGGAAGAAAAGTCCTCTGAGAGCCATGTCCACATTGTCAGTGGACAGACATGTGTGCTTATCTGCCAGCAGACCCCCAGCAGCACTGAAGACAGGTTCCGAGAGAACGCTGGCTGCAGGACACAAGATCCCCAAGGCGTACGTGGCGAGCTCAGGCAATTTATCAAGATTGGAAGCCTAAAATGAGCAGGGCTCAAGTTGCACAATAATGGAATCGATGTTTCCTTGCATATACTCATATATCTGTGTCTCCTCCTCTTTTTCCTTGTCCAGCTCTTTTGTTTTCACATGAGTATATGTCCTTGTCACTTTCCCATGTGTTGTGAGTTGTTTGTGACCTTTTGGACACCTTTGAGGGTGTTTTCTAGGTGTTTTTCTGTGTTTGTGATTGCCTGCCATTGTTTCCTATGCAGTTCGAGTTCGGTTCGTCGAACATTCGACGAACCGAACTCGAACGGGACCCCCGTTCGGCGAGCCGACCTCGAGCCGAACCGGGACCGGTTCGCTCATCTCTACTGGTGTGTTAACATAGTTGTTTAACCGAGCGGTTTCCCTATAGGCATCAGGGAGCACTAAGCTTTACTTCAGTAATGATGGGACCCATAAGGATGCTGGACGAGGAACTGCGGGAAGGGAGATGACCATCACAAACTGTGCTGTGCTGGGTTACGCTGGCAATTACAGGACCACTAAGATCTGAAGCAACTCAGTGGGAACTAGAACTGTGGCTGATAATACTGAAGAAAACTGTAACTTGCTGGAATAAATGTGCCAGCTATCTGGAGTATGAAGTTGTTGCACAGAATGAACCGTTGAGTAAACTGTTGGTCTCCTTGTGAGTGTGAGTCCGTCATCCGGTCCTGGTCAGCCGTCGTCAGCAGCAGTATGCAGCCTGCATGCGTTCACAGCCCACACAAGGCAATTCCATACACCCATCCATGACCAGTCACAGGTGTCTAAAGTCAATCCCTCGCCGACGACCATCACTCCTCGCCCCTCTACAAAAGCATCCGGGATTTTTTTTGAAGCTGTAGAAACTTATGCAGATTATTTTTACATAATGATCATCATTTTACAGTGAATGCAGCTGATATCTCCATATAAAAACTATGGGCTGAAGATGTGTATCACTTATAATCCTAATATTTATTTGGATTTTCTAATGTGACCGTGAAAAATATTGTCTGTCCATGATTTTTTTTCTAACAAATTTTTTATATCCATGATTTTTTTTTTTTTTATAAGCTGTCCAGAAAAAGAAAAAAATGATGTTGTAAACCCTAGTCTCATGTTGTCTATCTTCAAGAGTGCACTGCTTTCTTATCTTTAGGCTTCATATATCTGGGAAGACTGACAGTTTTTGCCAATGGCATTGCTGAACCACTGTTCTGAGCTGTTCACTTTCCCATACCGCTGGCAGACACAGCATTGCCTATTGAACATGGGAGAAGTGTGGGGACACTATGCGTGCTGGATCTAGTGATTTTGCAAGAACGGAGACTATTTATAAGAGATGTGTTGCAAGATTTATTGTTCTTTAAAGGAAACCAGTCACCAGATTTGTACCTTTTATAAGCTGCGGTCACCACCAGTGAACCCTTATATACAGCATTCTAGAATCTATATATATAATTGCCTTATTCTGTCTGTCTGTCTGTCTGTCATGCTCCGAAATTGTGTCCTTACGGGGACACAAAGCTGATTGGCCGCTGGGCTCGTCATGGCCCCGCCCCCCCACACGGATTGGCCTCTCGCCCCGGCTCTCTGCAGGCCCCGCCCCCCTCACGCAATGCACGCTCGCTGTGGCCCAACTGACACGGGGCTCCGATTCCCAGGTGAGTACACACACATCAGATCACACTCACTCTCACACACACCTCACACATCACATCACATCCACACATCACATCCACACATCACATCCACACATCACATCCACACATCACATCCACACATCACATCCACACATCACATCCACACATCACATCCACACATCACATCCACACATCACATCCACACATCACATCCACACATCACATCCACACATCACAACATGCTGGGATATCGCTTGCTTCTACACCGGCTCCGTCAGGATCCCGGCAGCGCCAGACATAACCTTGCGATGCTGGGATCTTAACTGAGGCCGTGAAAGCTGGTAACCATTATACACATCGGGTAACTAAGGTCCCTTAGTTACCCGATGTGTATCATAGTTACCAGTGTACACCGGCTCACACTCACTCTCATACACACCTCACACACATCACATCGCATCCACACATCAAGGTCCTGCAGCTGCGGAACATACATAACATAACAGCACACACACACACACAAATCAGATCACACTCACTCACACACACACATCACATCGCATCCAAATACTCACAACATCCTGGGATATCGCTTGCTTCTCGGCGGCGATATTGTGCTGTGAGCTTCCAGGACCTGACGGAGGATCACATGGCCAGAAGCATGTGATATCCCCGGAAGTTGTGAGTATCAGCGCGTATGTGCAATATCGTCAGTGTCTGTGTGTGTGAGTGGATGCGATCGGGTGTGTGTGAGTGGATGCGATCGGGTGTGTGTGAGTGGATGCGATCGGGTGTGTGTGAGTGGATGCGATCGGGTGTCTGTGAGTGGATGCGATCGGTTGTGTGTGTGAGTGGATGCGATCGGTTGTGTGTGTGAGTGGATGCGATCGGTTGTGTGGGTGAGTGGATGCGATCGGTTGTGTGGGTGAGTGGATGCGATCGGTTGTGTGGGTGAGTGGATGCGATCGGGTGTGGGTGAGTGTCGGCAGAGGAGCACGGCGTGCTGGAGGAGGCTGGAAGCAGAGAGGCTGATCTTGGGGAAGGCTGGGAGGGGGAGGCTGATGCTGAGGGAGGCTGGAAGGAGAGAGGCTGAGCAAACGTGCTCCATCCGCCATACTGCGCACTCCCCATCGTGCTGCATCCCCCATGCTGCGCACTCCCAAACGTGGTCCATCCGCCATGCTGCGCACTCCCAAACGTGGTCCATCCGCCATGCTGCGCACTCCCAAACGTGCTCCATCCGCCATACTGCGCACTCCCAAACGTGCTCCATCCGCCATACTGCGCACTCCCCATCGTGCACCATCCGGCATGCTGCGCACTCCCAAGCGGATGGAGCATGATGGGGGGTGCGCAGCATGGCGGATGGAGCACGTTTGGGAGTGCGCAGCATGGCGGATGGAGCACGTTTGGGAGTGCGCAGCATGACGGATGGAGCACGTTTGGGAGTGCGCAGCATGACGGATGGAGCACGTTTGGGAGTGCGCAGCATGCCGGATGGTGCACGATGGGGAGTGCGCAGTATGGCGGATGGAGCACGTTTGGGAGTGCGCAGTATGGCGGATGGAGCACGTTTGGGAGTGCGCAGCATGGCGGATGGAGCACGTTTGGGAGTGCGCAGCATGGCGGATGGACCACGTTTGGGAGTGCGCAGCATGGCGGATGGAGCACGTTTGGGAGTGCGCAGCATGGCGGATGGAGCACGTTTGGGAGTGCGCAGCATGGCGGATGGAGCACGTTTGGGAGTGCGCAGCATGCCGGATGGTGCACGATGGGGAGTGCGCAGTATGGCGGATGGAGCACGATGGGGAGTGCGCAGCATGGCGGATGGAGCACGTTTGGGAGTGCGCAGCATGGCGGATGGAGCACGTTTGGGAGTGCGCAGCATGGCGGATGGACCACGTTTGGGAGTGCGCAGCATGGCGGATGGACCACGTTTGGGAGTGCGCAGCATGGCGGATGGACCACGTTTGGGAGTGCGCAGCATGGCGGATGGAGCACGTTTGGGAGTGCGCAGCATGGCGGGTGGAGCACGTTTGGGAGTGCGCAGCATGGCGGATGGAGCATGATAGGGGGTGCGCAGCATGGCGGATGGAGCACGTTTGGGAGTGCGCAGCATGGCGGATGGAGCACGTTTGGGAGTGTGCAGCATGGCGGATAGAGCACGATGGGGAGTGCGCAGCATGGCGGATGGAGCACGTTTGGGAGTGCGCAGCATGAGGGATGCAGCACGATGGGGAGTGCGCAGTATGGCGGATGGAGCACGTTTGGGAGTGCGCAGCATGGCGGATGGACCACGTTTGGGAGTGCGCAGCATGGCGGATGGAGCACGTTTGGGAGTGCGCAGCATGGGGGATGCAGCACGATGGGGGGTGCGCAGCATGGGGGATGGAGCACGATGGGAGGTGCACACCTCCCCCCAACACACACACACACGCGCACTGCACAACACACACACACTAGGAATCACAAACAACGCCCTACACAGACACCCACACACACAGACAACGCTGCACACACAAATATACGCACATACTGCACAACACACACATTGCTCAAAACATACCTCCCCCCAAAACACACCACACACACACAAACCGCACAACACACACACACACACACAACGCTACAGACACACAGCGCTCCACAAACAACGCAACACACGCAACACACATACAACACCGCTCTCACCCCCCGCGACACTCAGAACATGTACAGCGCCCTACACAAACACTTGGTAACTACACACAACAACATCTATATATATATATATATATATATAACAAAAATCATACATGAACTACACAATACGTAAATTCTAGAATACCCGATGCGTAGAATCGGGCCACCTTCTAGTAATGTATATAACAGCCCAGGCCGCAACATAAAAGAAGACCTTTACTATACTCGCCTAGGGGGCAATCCAGTCCGATGGGATTTGCTGCTCGCGGGTCCAGCGCCTCCTCTCTTCCTAACATCGCCGTCCTCGTTCTTCCCAGCCCCGTGTGGATGATGCTGCCTACGTCATCCACAGAGCCTGGCATTCCGGTCCTGCTTAGTCAAACTTTGATCTGCCCTGATGAGTGCAGATCTAAGTATTCTAGTGTGCATTCTAGTGTGCATGCGCAGGCGCTATCTGACCGTTCCTCTTGCCTGCGCATTACTGTACTTTGAGCTGCAATGGTGGCCTCTATGTGGAAGAAGTAGGACGCCATCATTCACACAGAGCTATGAAGGAGCATAGTGATCGCAGCAGAGAGGAGACCCGGACCCACGAGCAGCGTTGCCCATCAGGCCAGACTGCCCCATAGGTCAGTATAATAAAGGTCTTTTTTACGTTATACAGAGCGGTCTTGGCTCTTATATACAGTATTGTGGAATGCTGTATATAAGGGCTCACTGGTGGTGGCCGCAGGTCATAAGGGACGAATCTGGTCAGGTTCTCTTTTGAGTGTTTTGCAATTTTACCTCTTTAGTAAGATAGCTTAAGTAACTTTACCTATTTAATAAGATGAGACAACCCTTTTTAAGCATTCCACTTTGCCCATTCACATCAGGACAGGACAGGTCATCAGAGCGAGACATTTCTTGTGACTACCATCCACTCTGGCTAACACATAAGGCTCCACAATAGGGAAAATAAAAATTGTTTTTACACTATGTATGTTTCACATTTCCCCAAGCAAGATGACTGTTACTACTTTCTCCATTTTTAGTTTTGTAAAAATGAAAGCCTGTGTATAGAAAGGGAACATATGCCGAAGCCTAGGTATAACGAGCGCTAATTAAGCCTAGCGTGGTGGATAGCTTTTCCCTCTAAGTCAATGCTGTAAAACAAAATAAAGGAACTTTTTTTTTTTCCTTTTCCTTTAAATGATTGCTGAACATTTGACAACTTGTATTTTGGCAAAGTAAAATAAAATGAGACAACTGGACGCACATCATTTAATGAAAGTCTGCACAAACGTTTATTCGAAAATAAAGCAAATATCAGTTTCAGGCTTTTTTCTTTAAGCGCTGCTTAATGAAGTATGCAGTGTGTAAGCTGTGTAGGACATCTGTTCTTTGTGGTTTTGTGGCATCTGGCATGCTCTAAATGCTGACATTTTAACTCCTTTTAAATAAAGGTTAAGTGATTTAATAAAAACTTTGGGTACAAATTTTGCCATTTTGGGTGCATTGAATCAGACTTTGTGTATTTTACTCCCCTTAAACCGTTCCGAAGAGCTTACCTTCCAGGTTTACATATTGAGTCTAAATTCTGCCGACTAAATGCAAGGTGTGCGGTAGTGAATGAGGATCTCTGCAGGATTACCTCTCTACTTTCTGGGATTAATGCAATGACTTTTTATTGCCACGTTCGTAAATGTAATGGAGTTATTTAATAATGACTACCTAGAAAGGATGTCTCCAAGACTACCCTTTTGTTAAATATTCAGGGAAGGCTGCGGTTGTAGATGAGACTTTCCAGACTGGGAACTGCTCTTATTTTTTTTTTCCGTTCAGCCTGGCGTTCAGCACTGAAAGTAGGAGAAATCCACTCAAAACAATGGCTTCCCATTCATTTCAATGTTTAGTTCATTGCATTAATTTGGGGAGGAACATTTCACTGGTGACGAAGACATGGCTCGCACATAGTCTGGTCTTCCCTGTGGTAACCGATGAGAAACCTGGATGATAAAGGAACAAGACAAAGGAAAAATCAACGCATTTGAAATGGCGCGCCTGAGAAGGAGGTTATCAATACCGTGTTTCCCCGAAAATAAGACACTGTCTTGTATATTATTTCTTGCCCCGAAAAATCCACTAAGGCTTGTTTTTGGGGAAACACAGGCTAGGGGTAAGTTTACCCAACCCAAAAAGGGGAGACACCCCCCAGGAAAATCCTAATTCCCAAACCTCGACATTTGTGTTGCTCCCAGGTCCTCCTGTGATCCACAGTGGGCGCTCCAAGCATGTCCTAGTGAATTCCATAGGCTTTTCCTCCCCTGCCTCCGGCCAGCAAAGGGGACCTTGGACGCTGTAGAATGCATGCCTCGGCACACACACACACACACACACACACACACACACACACACGGTGATACCATACTGCCGCTGTGGAATGGGAGGTCCTTTGGTTTAATGCATTAAGAACCTGCTCAGGTCCTCGATATTTTCCACTAAATATTCTTGCGTTCCACAGCGACTCGGGTCCCAGGAGCAGAACGGAATCACTGTCTCTGTGTGTGTGCTGTTACTGCGATCAGATGTTTGTCATGTGTGATGATACTGCGATCTGATATGTGTTTGAGGGCAGAGGGATCCTGATTCCTGTGTGTGTGTGTGTGTGTGTGTGTGTGTGTGTGTGTGTGTGTGTGTGTGTTCGGATCTAGCAGCGACGCAGATCTCTTTGGGAGAGCTCTTAGACCGTCGGCACCTGCAAGCTGTAGCAGTTCAGAGACTGGTGAATATGATTGCAGGGTTTGTCTTTTCTCTTTTGGGTCTGGTCTGTCTTCTCTTTTAGGGGTGTGTACCTTCTTTAATGAAGTGTCCTGCAGTATTCTTTAACTTTTTTAGCTGTATGGACACTTCATTATTGAACTGCAACTAGGGCTTATTTTCACGGGAGGGCTTCTATTTAAGGCTTACGCCAAAGAGGCTAAACATGAGAATTCCTGGTTGGACTTATTTTCGGGGAAACACAGTACCAGGGATGGCAAAAAGAACACAATCACTTTTGGAACAAATGATGCCAGATATGTCACTTGAAGCACGGATCACCAAGCTATGACTTGCCTACTTTGGACATATCATCCGAAGAGAGCAATCACTGGAGAAGGACATCATGGTCAATAGAAGGTTGTCAAACTGTCATCCAACCCATCTCTGCACAATTAAGGAATCACGTTTGGAACACCATTCTAAGTCTGAACTGGGTGCAAAAACCTAAAAAAACATCACTATGGGGAGATAAGGTATGCACACCAGTGACTATGTAAGGGGAATACATGAAATAGCAGAAACTGCTGTGTGAATACTGACTTGAAAAATCCAATGGCTATATGTAAGAGTGAAAATGTGAAAAATGGAATCTGCATTACTGCCATGAACATATGGATCAAGAGAAATTTAGCTACTGAATTGATCAATGCAATAGAGCCCCAACACTACGCCAAAGTATTTCTCTACGTTGGGGTCCCTAGCTTGTGTGTGTCCTCTCATGCAGTTAAAAAACTTACCGTGTATGGGAAGCTGAGACCCAGGCTATTTATGCGTATGATATGGATTGGCAATAGGTGTGGTTGGGGAGGGTTCCCAACGTAGAGAAATACTTTGGCGTAGTGTTGGGGCTCTATTGCATTGATCAATTCAGTAGCTAAATTTCTCTTGATCCATATGTTCATGGCACTAATGCAGATTCCATTTTTCACATTTTTTCACATGGTGTGCATACCTTATCTCCCCATACATCTCTGCACAATGACCTGTGCTCAAGTCATAGAGCATGCCCTATAGAAGTCAATGAACATCACCAGACATCACTTACATGTAGCTACTGTAAAGCATGTCTCTGAATGCTGCTTCCATAAAATGGTCATAATAATAATCCTGCATATTAATTAGAATAAAATAAATTAATGTAAAAAGAAAAAATGTGTATCGCGTGTTTTAAAAGTTAATATTCGTGGTACATTTCCTTTAAAGAGAACTTGTTACCAAAGTGACTAACAGGAGGCTGAGGATAAAGCATTTTCTATGGTAAATCGGAGCATCTGATTTCAAGAGGGAGATCATGTGATACATCAGAGTTTTGCCAGAAGTAAAGTACCTTCTTTTCATCCCACCTGTTTGACTCTTTGGGGGCTGAAAAAGGGTTCACTTGTGCTCAGTGATGTATTTTTTTTTATTATAGTAACTGGATCTTTTAAAATAGCTGATTGTGTGACATCCATCTATTAAAGTGAACCTGTCATTTGCAATCTGCACCCAGAACCACGAGCAGTTCTCGGTGTATATTGCTAATCCCTGCCTAATTTTCCCAGGCTATAGTAGCATAGATAAAGAGAGCTTTAGAAAAAGTATTTCTAAAGATCCTTTATGATATGCTAATGAGTACATTGACTAGTCGTAAGGGCGTTAGTTTCTGTGCTTATTCCGTCCGCCCACAAGGGCATGCTAACATACTATTCAATGTTGAACTACCCAGCATCATCGGTGGTGACGCGTGTACTTGTGTCCATTGTCACCACCTCTCAGACGCCGGGTTTAGGGTCAGTGTGCATGATCGGTAGTCGCCGCACTTCCGGTCATGTGCACTAAAACTCTCTGAAGACGGTATGTGTAAACCCGGCTTCATAGTGCGCATGACCGGAAATGCCAGGACTTCTGATCATGCACACTGACCCTAAATCTGGTGTCTCAGAGGTGGTGACAAGGGAAACAGGTATGCGTGTCACCACCGATGATGCTGAGCAATGGGCATTGAATTGCAACTTGTCCCTGCGCTCATTAGCATATCATAAAAGGTCTTTAGAAATACTTTTTCTAAAGATCTCTTTATCTAAGCTAGTGTATACAGGGACGGTTAGGCAGGGATTAGCAATATGCACTCAGAACTGCTCCTGGCTCTGAGTGCATATTAGGCCGGTTTCACATTTGCGTTGTTTCGACGCAAACTGACTCCGTCACTAATGTAGTACAGTTCATTTATTTACAGTGTAATCGCGACACCATGTGGACACATGCGGGTAGTGCAGGCAGCATGGTGTCGCTCTTCCACTGTAGATAAATAAACTGTACTACATTAGTGATGGAGTCCGTTAGCGTCGAAACAACGCAAATGTGAAACTGGCCTTACACCTGATAGGTTCACTTTAACTTGAATAAAAAGGCAAAGTAAGATGAGGTTATACAACCTAAAACCTCCATGAACCTAATGCAAGGCATATCAATGACTCGTATTTTTATGTTTTGCACCAGAGGGGAAAATAATCAAGAGTGGCTTTTTTTCCACCAGTCTTTATCCAGAATCCTCTGCAGTAAATGCGCCAATTCATTTTATGGATTTTAGTACATTTCTACTATAATTTATGAAATTTTTGTGACATAATCTAGAGTATATCTGTTGGGCCCTTCTACTAAGCTGCACCCACCTTCCAAAAGTTGTCAGAGCTGACGTAAAGGCCCAGTCACACTAAACAACTTACCAGTTATCCCAACAACGATACAACCTGATAGGGATCGCTGGTAAGTTGCTAGGAGGTCGCTGGTGAGATGTCACACTAAGCGACGCTCCAGCAATCCCACCAGCAACCTGACCTGGCAGGGTTCGCTGGTAACCAACCCGATATTTACCTTGGTTACCAGCGCACACCGCTTAGCGCTGGCTCCCTGCACACCTAGCCACAGTACACATCGGGTTAATTACCCGATGTGTACTCTGCTACATTCGCAGGCAGCAGGGAGCCGGCTTCTGTGGACGCTGGTAACCACGGTAAACATCGGGTAACCAAAGACGTCCTTCCCTTGGTTACCCGATATTTACCTTCGTTACCAGCGTCCGCCGCTCTCACACTGCCAGTGCCGGCTCTCTGTTCCCTGCACTCCTAGCCACAGTACACATCGGGTTAATTACCCGATGTGTACTCCAGCTACGTGGGCAAGCTGAGAGCGGCGGATGCTGGTAACGAAGGTAAATATCGGGTAGCCAAGGAAAGGGCTTCTTGGTTACCTGATGTTTACCGGGGTTACCAGCGTCCGCAGAAGCCGGCTCCTGCTGCCTGCACATTTAGTTGTTGCTGTCTCGCTGTCACACACAGCGATATGTGCTTCACGAGGGGAGAGCAACAACTAAAAAATGGTCCAGGACATTCAGCAACAACCAGCGACCTCACAGCAGGGGACAGGTTGTTGCTGGATGTCACACACAGCAACATCGCTAGCAAGTCATGCCTCAGCAGCGATGTTGTTTAGTGTGATGGTACCTTAAAAATGCAAGTCACAACCTTTTTGTCCAACTACCTATTTGCATAAAAAATTGTGCCTTTTGAGAGCTAATTTTCTGGCATAATTTGTTTGTTGAATTCCCTCCACTGTCTTTTGGATACCCAGATCCAAAAATATTAGAATTGTCTGCCACCAGTAGTAACGGTGATAACTAGTGTGGGCAATTACGGTAGTTTTCCCAAGGGTCCACTTGAGAAATTGAGACTGCTATGGAGGGCTTAATCAATAAGCTGAAATACATTATTTATATTTTTAACATATGATGATTTAATATTATGATTAATTTTATACCTTTTAGTATTAAGCAAAATTAAGTTTATTGACTAGGTAATACTGGTAATACATGTTACGGTAGGGCTTGTTGTAAAGTTTATAAAACAGAACAGTAGATCATACTGTTCCTGCTATTCAGCCATTATACCTTAATCCAACAGCTCCCCCCACACAGTATGATGTCCCCACAACCAGTGTTCTCCTCTACAGCCCCCCAATATGTTATGCTCCTAAGCACAGTATTATGGTCCCCGCTCGCCCAGGTTGATATCCCTTTAGTTTCTGCCACAAGTACTTAAAGGGAACCTGTCAGGTAATTTATTTGTTCTAACTTAGTAGCAGTTTGATGTGTGGCCTAGTAACCCCTTCCTACCCATCACACCCATCACTATATTGTAATATTGTGTAATGTGCATGTATAAAAATGTTTTCTTACTTATGTGTACCCTATGTAAATGATCAGAGGCTCTAGCCCCATGGGCGTCGCATCGCCCTGTGGGCGCTTGCATGTTTTCCATGGTATCACGCCCCTGTGGGCGTGATACCATGGATTTACATGAGCGACGTCCCCGTTGCTCCTTGAGAGTCTGCGCACTTACCATGCCCGCAGCCTTGTTATCCGGGTGCTTGCTTCTCGGCTTCAGACGCGCACTGTGCATGCTCAGAAGACTCCTGCGGTTCCAGTCATGCGCAGAGCGCGTCTGAAGACGAGAAGCAAGCACCCGGATAACAAGGCTGTGGGAATGGTAAGTGCGCACGCGCGGGATCTCAAGGAGTGAAAGGACGTCGCTCATGTAAATCCATGGGGCGTGATATCACGGAAAACATGCGAACGCCCACAGGGTGATGCGACGCCCATGAGGCTAGAGCCCCTGCTCATTTACAATGGGTACGCATAAGTAATAAAACATATTTTTATACATGAACATTACACAATATTATAACACCGAGATGGGTAGGAAGGGGCTACTAGGCCACACATCACACTGCTACTAGGTTAGAACACATCTGGGATCTGACAGGTTCCCTTTAAAATAAAATGAAAAATACTACCGTATCTACTTAGGCTCATTTTCCTGATGCCCGGCTCTGGTCAGAACGAGGCTCCACACAGTAGGTGCCATCTAAGGACATCTTTGTACCTGCTGCACTGAACCTAGACACACAGGCTGAATGGTACAAGAGGGAGCTGACATTCCCTCCTCCACCATTATGGCAACTTTTTATCTGCATCCTGAGGATGAAGATAGGGTTGTAATGAATACATGTGAATGGATCACAATGTGATTCATCACCAGGCCCAACCCAACTCATGGGCAGTATTGGCACTGTTTCCAGCACGTTGTCTGTCCTCGTCCGCCGGTCAGATGGAAACAGCCAAAGGTTCGGCTGTGGGCTGCACTTTGCTGTGCTACATATACTTGTAGGTATAATCACACCTTTGGGGGCACTTTGATGGAATGTAATTTGATGTATTTATTTAGAATCTGTTTTAGAAGATTACAAATGTATTTTCCTTCCAAGTTTTGCCTGAAGGAGTGCTGAAATTGACAATATTTATATCTTTCACCTTTACAGAAAATTAAAATAGCTGCTCTACGCATGTATACTTGCTGTGTGGAGCGAATAGATTATGACGAGTTCTTTGAAAGTAAGTATCATACGGCTTTAATTTTCTATCTTCTATTTCCTGGCAAAAGGCACATATTTAACCCCTTACCAATTGCAGATAAGCATAAAACTGGCGGTCATTATTTTCTCATTGTGGTTTTAAAATGCTGATCGGAAATAAGTGTATAGCGGCCCACTTCTCCCACCCCCACACTGCGGGCAAAAATCCCATGGGTGACAGCTGTATATGACAGCTAACGCCTACGTGCCTTGGCCCCCACCGGTTTTGGAACTGATTAACCCCTTAAATATCGCAGTGTCTAAAGGCCGCTTTACACGCTGCGATCTCGCTAGCGTGCGTACCGGCCCCCATCGGTTGTGCGTCATGGGCAAATCGCTGCCCGTGGCACACAACATCGCTAGGACTCGTCACACTACTTAGCTGGCTAGCGACGTCGCTGTGACCGGCAAACCGCCTCTTTTGTAAGGGGGCGGTTCGTTGGGCGTCACAGCGACGTCACTAAGCGGTCTCAAAATTGAAGCAGTGGGGCGGAGATGAGCGGGACATAACATCCTGCCCACCTCCTTCTTTGCTCATTGCCGGCGGCTGCAGGTAAGGAGATGTTCCTCGTTCCTGCGGTATCACACATAGCGATGTGTGCTGCCGCAGGAACGACGAACAACATCGTACCCGCAGCAGCAACAATATTTGGGAATGGAGGAGCGTGTCAACGAGCAACGATAAGGTGAGTATTTTTGCTTGTTAGCGGTCGCTCGTAGGTTTCACACACAACGACATTGCTAACGAAGCCGGATGTGTGTCTCGAATTCCGTGACCCCAATGACCTCGCTTAAGCGGCCTTTAGACTCTGTCAGTGAATAACTGACAGGTCTCTTGCACTGCTGTACACAAGTAATAAAAGCAGCAAGGCATAAAAAAGCAATCTAAATATGGTATCATTGTGAACTACGCAAAAAAAAAAGAAAGAAAAGAAAAACTGAATTGCTGGTTTTTATTCATTCTGCATCTTGAAAATCTGAATAAAAGCGATCAAAAAATGTTGCATATCCCAAAATTATACCAAAAAAATCTTCAATTAAGTCCTCATACAGAGTTGTTCACTGAAAAAAAAAACAAAACATTTACAGCTCCCGGAATATGGCAATAAAAACACGTGCAATAAAATAATTTTCACTGTAATAGATATAAATCTGGTATTGCTGTAATCACACTGACCTGAAGAATAACGTCGCCTAATCACTTAAACTGTACGGTGAACCGTGCAGAAATAAAAATAAGAAATATTCTTGTACTGTTGTATATTTGTTCATTCTACCTCCAAAATATTGGAGTAAGACATGGTTTACATTTATCCTGTGCTCTATGCTGAGCGCTTACATCGAGGTTTCTGTGTAAATCCCAAAAACCACAATTCAGACAAAACCCCCTACGAAGCCACTCCATAATGAAGCAGATGGAGCAACTTTGGACTCCATCTAGTCTCCCATCATTTTAGGCGTCTTTTAAGTGCACGACCAAAGCTCTGTGCATGCCGAAAAAGATGGATATCACCCACCAAAACAGCTACCAAACAAAGACCAAAGTGTGTCCATCTGCCTCATTAGAGTGAATGGTTTCGTCCTGGGTTTTGTCTGCATCACATTTTTGGGGAATTTACACGGAAACTCCGATGTAGCTGCTGATTTCATCTTTTACAATACAAACTGTGAAATCTGCTGCAAATCCACATTTGGTGAAGCATCTTCTGCAGCAAATCTAATTCATGTGAAAATACCTTTGGGTAAATGCAAGGCAGTTCTTCCGTTGCAGAATTGCGTATTGTTCAGTGGCAGTGGTTTGACTGAGATTTTATGAAAACAAATGTAGCCAGCGCTATATCCACATGTCATTCATGAAGTGCAATGTACAGTAATACAACTGCATTTTTGGCAAGGAAATCGAATATATTTTTATTATTTTGTATTTCTGCATTTCTTGACTCAGATGAAAGGTCCCATAGGGACATATGCTAAATTTACAGATGCAAAATTGATTTTATTGCAGAACAAAATGCAGCCATATGCAACCTGTCACATAATATATATATATATATATATATATATATATATATATATATAATATATGAATTGCTGTATTATATTTGGGCAATTCCTATATGTAACATTATTGTCCAATTTGCTTTGCAGAATGTAATCTGCCCGATACATTAAATTCCTGGTTTCTTGTGACACAGCTCCATGTATGGTAAGTGACCAGTATTGAAGTGTTCTCTGTACTCCAAAATTGAGCACCATTATCTCCTGGAGCATTCAGTGCATTATGTAAGGATTCAGCACACAATATTTTTTGATATTTAAGAGTCAGAAGATGATTTCTGTAGACTTTATTTGCGGCATTTACCTTAATTTTGGGTTGAAGGTATCTCCGGAAGAACCTACGCAGCACAGGTAAATAAGTCATCATGCCATCCCAATGTTTGTTTCATTGCTTTACGTATTGGTATAAATCTATATGTAGATCTTGTTGCAGAGCGTAATGATGCTTTTAGGCCTTGTAAAGATGTCGGACTTTTGGAACATTACAGTTAATGTAGTATACAGAGGTGGATGTCAACCTCCTTTTAGGTGACCTATTCTTTTGGACTGATGCCTACACTGTTCTGCTAGAACAGGCTAGGCAACCTGTTGTCTCCAAAAAAAGTTATTAATTGCCTTTATAGTGCTAATCTGCAGGTGCATAGCATTTAAATAATTTCAGGCTGCCTTACTGGATCAGCAGTTACAGTGAGAAAGTGAAGTTGAATTCTCCCTGCAGCCGCCCACTTCCAGTCATCAGGGTGGTGCAGGGGCTGTAACAGTCTCGTTTGAGTACACAGTGCAAGATACTGTTATCACTCCCTTTACACCCTAACTCTTAAGGCCCCGTTACACATAGTGATGTTGTTAGCGAGATCGCTGAAACGCCACAGGTTTTGTGACGCAACAGCAACCATGCTAGCGATCTCACTACGTGTGACATATTGCAGCGACCGCTCCCCCCCGTGCGATATCGCGAACGTACCTGAACGTCTTGTTTCATTTTTTGATCGTTGGTGTCCCACTCGGCAGCATGCATCGCTGTGTTTGACGCCATAACGACGAGCGACCTCGTTGGGTGGAAACACTACGCCTCCATCGAGGTTGGAGTTGTCAGACTAACTGCTGTGTGACAGGGTCCCAGCGACCACCGAGGTTACAGCTGTTACAGCTGGATGAATGGAAGTACGTAGATGCAGGGAGAATATCACTTAATTTTCTTCCTGTAGTCGCTGCTCCAGTAAGCTAGCCAGGCATTATTTAATCACTATGCACCTGCATATTACCACAATATCTGCAGATAAATAGCATTTCTGAAGGTGACCGCTTCCTTTTAAGGTTCTTTCACTGAGACTGATATGCTTTCCAACAAGTATTCATAAGAGTCCTGATCGTTTTCTTCCTGATCGTTTGCTCATGTAAACATACCAGCGATCAGCTGCTGAACAGTCAGTGCGCTTATTAGATTGCTTGTGTAAGCCGCTGCTTTTTTAACACAACGATAGTATGCAGCGTCAAAAACTCGCCAAAAGGTTATTGTGGAAACCTAGAAATAGGACGTTGAGTGTTTGCTGAAATTTTTACCTCAGTATTTGTAGCCAAAACCGGGAGTGATGTTTCTATTATACTATTTCCCTCTGATTATCCAACTCCTGGTTTTGGCTTATAAATACTGAGGTAAAAAAGTCACCAAATACTGAACGTGTGAGCGGGGCCTTAATGTTTATTCTGTCTGCATCAACCTATGAAAAAGGGCCTTTAAACAGCTGCCAATTAACTTCTTAACTTGTTGATCACATTTGTGGGCAAATATCTCTTCATTTTGGCTCAACATGAAGTTATGCCTCTTAATGAAACAGGAGAATGTGACTCCAGCATGCCCTCTCATCAACGCCACGCCATTGATTGTAATGGCTGTTATGTAACGCCTTATTTACAATATGATGGTGCTGCATGAGTGTTGAACACTGGCTGGGAGGTTTACCCACAAATTGGTGAACCCTTTTGTTTTTTTTTGTTCAAAGTGGATCAGTCACCAAATTTCACAGTACAAACTATATACTTTATTAAAGAGTTTGTTCATTACTAGGACAACCCTTTCTGATTCAACATGTTTGCCCCAGGTAAAATAATAGACTAATCTCCCATACCGGCGCTGTTCCAGCAGTGCCGCGGCTCGCAGTGCAACGACTCGTGGGGTTGTGACATCACGCGAACCCCACGTCCATTTAGCGCCAGCTTCTTTCTCCTCAGCCTTCCGAGCAAACGAGTTGGTCAACAGAAGTGAGTCGAATAAGATTTGTAAAGTCAGTACACTGGCCTCATCAAGTCTGTCAATCTGTGTTGTGATATCCGATGATCGATCCTCAGGGCAATGAAACATTAGGTAGCTCGGCAAGTAGATGGTTTGATAGACAGATGGTGTTACCTAAAAGTAATGTAGCTGAAAGGTCCCTGCTGGGATTCTCTCTGCGATGTCGGTAGACCGAACTATAAGAGTTATTACACTGACATTTATGTTACACCTAAAAAATACACACACAATTTTCCTAAATTGCAGATTTGTTGCTTGTGAAAACATTTAACACCCAGGTAATATTTTTCCTTTTCATCTGAGGAGTAAATAGCCAAAAAAAAATATTTTTTAATCTAGCCTTATTGAAAAGGTCAGCGTATGTTGTGGCAAGGGAAAAGGTATATATCTTAACGTGTAACAGGAACCTAGCCGAAGTACATTCAAACATTTGCTAACATGCCGGCAAGAGCTAACACATCATAAATTGAGCTGATTACTGGGGTTGTCTTTAGCTGAAATGTATGGGGCCTTATTTAAACCCGGCAGTATTTTTAATGTCCTAGGTCGCCAAACTGTTTCCTTCTGGGCTGGAATCCCCCTGTCCAGCCACAGAGATGGAATTCAGTGGTTTTTTGTTCATTTATCCCACTGACGAGGTTATGATGTGATATTTGGAAATTCATTTGACCTTGAAGATTTTGATGGACTTAGTGGAGTTAACATTTATATATGCCGAGGATTTCCAAAATATATTCCATCCTTATAATTGCCTAATTCTGCTGATCCGGTTTTGCCATCCACAATTCATTCAGAAATGCAATTTAAAATTTTAAAAAAGCCAGAAAATAATAAAATAATATTCTCCAATGAGTAGTTGTTGTTGGGGATGTCATATGACCGCTGCAGCCAATCAATGGCCGCATATCAACTGCAGTGTTCAGTTTGTCCTAGCCGAGCGGACAAGTTTCAATCATTTCAGTGAGGTTGACAAGTTCCACCATCAGTGGCTCTGATTGCCTGCAGCTCTGCTGTTCTGCTCCATACACTGTGTACATCCAGCCACAACTGGACGTGGTAACAGCTGATCAGTGGGTGGTGCCAAGGGTCACACCGGTGGGTGTGATCGGTGTTGGAACCCCAATCCCCCAATATCGGGGACTTAAATGCTACTATTATCAATAAACATCACAATTACTATGCATGTACAGTGCATTGAAAAAGTATTTATACCCTGTGAACGTTTTATTTTTTTTCCACAATACACCCACAAAATTAAAAGTATTTTATTAGGGTTTTATGTGAGGTACCAACACAAAGTAGCAAGTATTTAAGTGTAAAGGAAATTATAGAAGGTTTTCTAAATATTTCAAAAAGATAAATCTGCAAATTGTGATGTGTATTTGTATTCAGCCCCACTGAGTCAATACTTGTTAGGGCCACTTTCGCTGCAATTACTGCTGAAAGTCTTTCGGGGGATGTTTCTACCAGCTTTGCACATCTAGCGGCTGAAATTTTTGCTCATTGATTTTTGCAAAATAGCCCTAGGTCGGTGAGATTGGATGGACAGTGTCTGTGATCAGCAATTTTCAAGTCTTTCTACACATTCTCTACATATTCTACACTTTAACTGGGCCATTCAGACACATGAATATGCTTTGATTTAAGCCATTTCTTTCTAGTTCTTTCAGTATGTTTAGGATCATTTCCCTGATGGTACGTGAACCTACTCTGAATTCTTTTGCAACCTCTAACATGCTTTTCTCCAGGATTGCCCGTTACGTGGCTCCATCCATCTTCCCATCAACTCTGACCAGCTACCCTGACCCTGCTGGAGAAACGCATCCCAACAACATGATCCTGCCACCACCATGTTTGACTGTGGGGTTGGTGATATGCAGTGCTAGTTTTTTGCCACTCATATCATTATGCATTTAGCCCAAATAGTTCTACTTTGGTCTCACCTAACCATAGCACCTTCTTCTACACGTAGGTGTGTCTCCTACATCTCAGATTGTTGATTTCTATTTGCTATCCTGCTGAAGGAGACCAGATCTTTGAAACGCGTTGACCTGTGCAAAGAAATAAAGAAATTAATCAACATTGACTTATTGGTGATAGAGAGGCATAATCCCTTTCTGCCTACTGATATCTTCATTGTTCGTCACTGGGGGCAGCAGCTCTTTGCCTCAATACTACGCCATTATAGGAGTTGTGACTGTCACAACCCCTCCAGGTTAGTGTGAGTACTTGCACGTACCTGTTGTCATACCTGGTAGGACCCTATTTGCGCTTCCTTCCACAGCCTATCCTACAGGATGCCCTTAATGTCTGTTTTAAGAACCCTTACCATCAGTCACTTATTAGTTGGCATTTTTTGGCTTATCCAGCTTAATCAGCTGAAAATAATTTATGGTGCAACTAGATATGCTTATTTCGGCCCATCAATACATCTTAAAGGAAATCTGTTACCAGGTTTTGGCTACTCCATAAGAGAGCAGCAAGAAGTAAGGGCAGAGATCCTGATTCCAGTGATTCATCACTTACTTTACTGCATGTTCCAGGTTTGATTAAAAACTGTTTTATCTGCTACAGATCTACCAGTTCTTTAAATACTGAGCTCTACAGTCATGGCCAAACGTTTTGAGAATAACACCAAAATTATATTTTCACATGATCTGTTGCCCTCTGGTTTTTAATTGTGTTTGTCTGATGTTTACATCACACACAGAAATATAATTGCAATCATATTATGAGTACCAAAAGGTTATATTGACAGAATGAGTTAATGCAGCAAGTCAATATTTGCAGTGTTGACCCTTCTTCTTCAGGACCTCTGCAATTCTCCCTGGCATGCTCTCAATCAACTTCTGGACCAAATCCTGACTGATAGCTGTCCATTCTTGCATAAGCAATGCTTGCATTTTGCCAGAATTTGTTGCTTTTTTTTGTCCACCCATCTCTTGATGATTGCCCACAAGTTCTCAATGGGATTAAGATCTGGGGAGTTTCCAGGCCATGGACCCAAAATCTCTGTTTTGTTCCATGAGCCATTTAGTGATCGCCTTTGCTTTATGGCAAGGTGCTCCATCATGCTGGAAAAGGCATTGTTGGGCGCCAAACTGCTCTTGGACAGTTGGGAGAAGTTGCTCTTAGAGGACATTCTGGTACCATTCTTTATTCATGGCTGTGTTTTTAGGCAAGACTGTGAGTGAGCCGATTCCCTTGGCTGAGAAGCAACCCCACACATGAATCGTTTCAGGATGCTTAACAGTTGGCATGAGACAAGACTGGTGGTAGCGCTCACCTCTTCTTCTCCTAATAAGCTGTTTTCCAGATGTCCTAAACAATCGAAAAGGGAATTCATCTGAGAAAATGACTTTACCCCAGTCCTCAGCAGTCCACTCCCTGTACCTTTTGCAGAATATCAGTCGGTCCCTGATATTTTTTTCTGGAGAGAAGTGGCTTCTTTGCTGCCCTCCTTGAAACCAGGCCTTGCTCAAGCAGTCTCCGCCTCACAGTGCGTGCAGAAGCACTCACACCAGCCTGCTGCCATTGCTGAGCTAGCTCGGCACTGCTGGTAGTCTGATCCCGCAGCTAAAACAGTTTTAAGATACGGTCCTGGCGTTTGCTGGTCCTTCTTGGGTGCCCTGGAGCCTTTTTGGCAACAATGGAAGCGCTCTCCTTGAAGTTCTTGATGATGCGATAGATTGTTGACTGAGGTGCAATCTTTGTAGCTGCGATACTCTTCCCTGTTAGGCCATTTTTGTGCAGAGCAATGATGGCTGCACGTGTTTCTTTAGAGATAACCATGGTTAACTGAAGAGAAACAATGATACCAAGCACCAGCCTCCTTTTTAAAGTGTCCAGTGGTGTCATTCTTACTTAATCATGACTGATTGCCAGCCCTGTCCTCATCAACACCCACACCTGTGTTAATGGAACAATCACTAAAACAATGTTAGCTGCTCCTTTTAAGGCAGGAATGCAATGATGTTGAAATGTGTTTTGGGGGTTAAAGTTCATTTTCTTAGCCAATATTGACTTTGCAAGTAATTGCTGTTAAGCTGATCACTCTTTATGACATTCTGGAGTATATGCAAATTGCCATTAGAAAACCTTAAGCAGTAGACTTTGTAAAAATTAATATTTGTAGCATTCTCAAAACTTTTGGCCATGACTGTATATTGACAGGAGAAGTTCTTATTTATCAATCAAGGAAGCCGAAGACATCTGCTCTCGTGAAGACTTTATTCTCATATATGAGGAGACAGCTCTAAAGCAGCTTCCAGAAGCAAAATACAAGAGTGTCTGACCTTTTGTAGGATTACATCTGTTTTTTTATAGTAATACTTCAAAGGAATGTGACGCCTGAGGTGTGACGCCCCAGGGCTGTGGGGTACTCAGTCCCGGGCGCGTGGTGCGCTGGGGGAATCAGTCATGGTCGCAGCCGATGCCCGGTTCCGTGACCCTGGGGGTCAGCCTGATGAAGAGGAGTTTGAAAAATGGAAGAAAAATAAAATAAGAGTTCTAGACTACGCCACTTGCGGTTGTTAAGGGGGCCATAAATTTACAGTGATGGAATCTAATTATGCATCTACCTTAACCCCGTCTGCATCCAAATCATGAGTCGTTTGTTAGTAGCATGCATACTATTCCATACAGACCAGAGAAATGTACACGGATCTGCATAGAAAATATGACTAGTTTTAATTACGGATGTCCACATGCATTTAGAAGAAAACAGTTGGCTAGGAGCCAATAATACGTAACAAGTCTCCTATTGGGCAACCCGTAAAATAGCTTATTCTGTGATATACAGTATACTGTAATGTACAATGTATTTCCTCATTTATATTAAGCTACAGTGCCTACAAGTAGTATTCAACCCCATGCAGATTTAGCAGGTTTGATAAGATGCAAATAAGTTAGAGCCTGCAAACTTCAAACAAGAGCAGGATTTATTAACAGATGCATAAATCTTACAAACCAACAAGTTATGTTGCTCAGTTAAATTTTAATAAATTTTCAACATAAAAGTGTGGGTCAATTATTATTCAACCCCTAGGTTTAATATTTTGTGGAATAACCCTTGTTTGCAATTACAGCTAATAATCGTCTTTTATAAGACCTGATCAGGCCGGCACAGGTCTCTGGAGTTATCTTGGCCCACTCCTCCATACAGATCTTCTCCAAGTTATCTAGGTTCTTTGGGTGTCTCATGTGGACTTTAATCTTTAGCTACTTCCACAAGTTTTCAATTGGATTAAGGTCAGGAGACTGACTAGGCCACTGCAACACCTTGATTTTTTTCCCTCTTGAACCAGGCCTTGGTTTTCTTGGCTGTGTGCTTTGGGTCGTTGTCTTGTTGGAAGATGAAATGACGACTCATCTTAATATCCTTGATGGAGGAGCGGAGGTTCTTGGCCAAAATCTCCAGGTAGGCCGTGCTATCTATCTTCCCATGGATGCGGACCAGATGGCCAGGCCCCTTGGCTGAGAAACAGCCCCACAGCATGATGCCACCACCATGCTTGACTGTAGGGATGGTATTCTTGGGGTCGTATGCAGTGCCATCCAGTCTCCAAACGTCACGTGTGTGGTTGGCACCAAAGATCTCGATCTTGGTCTCATCAGACCAGAGAACCTTGAACCAGTCTGTCTCAGAGTCCTCCAAGTGATCATGAGCAAACTGTAGACGAGCCTTGACATGACGCTTTGAAAGTGTAGGTACCTTACGGGCTCGTCTGGAACGAAGACCATTGCGGTGGAGTACGTTACTTATGGTATTAACTGAAACCAATGTCCCCACTGCCATGAGATCTTCCCGGAGCTCCTTCCTTGTTGTCCTTGGGTTAGCCTTGACTCTTCGGACAAGCCTGGCCTCGGCACGGGTAGAAACTTTCAAAGGCTGTCCAGGCTGTGGAAGGCTAACAGTAGTTCCATAAGCCTTCCACTTCCGGATGATGCTCCCAACAGTTGAGACAGGTAGGCCCAACTCCTTGGAAAGGGTTTTGTACCCCTTGCCAGCCTTGTGACCCTCCACGATCTTGTCTCTGATGGCCTTGGAATGCTCCTTTTTCTTTCCCATGTTGACCAAGTATGAGTGCTGTTCACAAGTTTGGGGAGGGTCTTAATTAGTCAGAAAAGGCTGGAAAAAGAGATAATTAATCCAAACATGTGAAGCTCATTGTTCTTTGTGCCTGAAATACTTCTTAATACTTTAGGGGAACCAAACAGAATTCTGGTGGTTTGAGGGGTTGAATAATAAATGACCCTCTGAATAAACTTTTCACAATTTAAAAAAAAAAAAATAACATTCTTTTTTGCTGCAGTGCATTTCACACTTCCAGGCTGATCTACAGTCCAAATGTCACAATGCCAAGTTAATTCCGAATGTGTAAACCTGCTAAATCTGCAGGGGGTTGAATACTACTTGTAGGCACTGTATGTGAGCATGATTCACTTGTCACATGAAAGTCCAGTCTGTCTGATGAGTCTTATGATGTCTGAATGCAAATATAGGTATGGTACACAGTTCAAGCACTATCTTAAATCCTGGTTTTTGGATATCTTCATATAACTCTTAATACTCATAATAGTTCATAATCTTGTCCATAACACGGTGTGCGGCCAAGTTATTGGGGCTGCCGCTGCAAGGTCCTGCAGGGGCTGATGGAGTACTGCAGCTTAGGTATTTTGGGCCCTCCGCAAGCAGGGACAGGCCCCAGCAGTGGATGGTGAAGGGGCAATGATAGGGGACAGTCAGTATATGTGCAGAGGCGCAAAGGAAACAGTCCACACCAGTATTGCAGTTTCAACTTGCCTTTACTGGTCTGGTACCTGGACCCGCTGGTGCTGCTTACAGGTGTTCCCACTCCCCTTGTTCTCCTTGCACACTTGTTGTTGATGGGCTCCCGTGGCCTAGAGCTGCTTGGGAGTCCCTTCTCTTCAGTCTTGGTCCTATTGCAGGCAGCCTGGACTATGTAAGGGGTTTAGTCCCCAGTCCCTTCTTCGCTGCTGATGCTTCAGACTCTTTGGGTTGGTGAGGGACCCTGGAAATCCTGTCACCTGGCAGAATTAACAGTTGACCATAAAGTGTCCCGCTGTCCTAGGGTCTGCACCCCGCCTTGTGCTGAGTCCTGTGAGTCTTTGTTCCAGACTTCCACAGCCGCCCTGCGGTTCCTGGAGTATTCCACTTCCACAGGTAACCAATGGTGCCTGGAGTCCTAGTTCCATACTCCACAGTCCCTCACACTTGTTACAGCACTCCGGTGTTACTACAGGTCTTTCTGTACTTTCACTGTCAACTCCTTCTCTCTCCTTCCTTCACACTCCTCTTCTTCTCACTGCCTCACACTACTCCCCTTCACTTCCTTCTTCACTTTCTCCCGCCAACTTCCTAACTGACCACTGGCTCCTCCCCTTGCTGGGTCTCTCCCTATAGATTGGGTGGCGACTATCCAATCCGTGTCCAATGCCTTTTACCTGTTGATAGGCAGTCAAACTACCTGGTGTTGAGGTTGAGTATGTGGCCTGAGGGTGCTGGTGTGTTGACTGGCATGGATATTCCGGGGTTTGGGTTTCCACAGGTTACATTTTGTGGCACCTGATACCTCAGGGGTGCTACAGGAACAACTGCAAAAACCATGTATCATCTTAACCTTCAAACATGCCTCTTAATTCCCAGCTCACCAGATAAGGAATTTGTAACAATAATCTGCTTTAGAAAGTACATTGTTGGTTTGTCCTTGGATAAATATTTCATCTCATGCAATATTGTCCAGATAATAGATAAAGTCTGGAAGATTACCTTACTCCTCTTCATATATCAGTAGATACAAAAATGATGAGTATGGAAAATTAACATTACTTATAATATTCAGTTTTTGTACAAGACTAAAATTCCTATGACACTACTTACAATGAATACAGACTATTACATTTTAATACAAGATAAAAAAAAATCCTATAACATATATTATGACCACCCACACTATTGATTAGCAGCTTTCTGTGTACACTGTATCTGTGTACACTGTATATAAGACAAAACAATTACTGATCTCGGGGAGACCAGCCAGAAAAAACACTGCCGGCAGCCAGCAAAGGCGCTCAACACAGTGAAATTCTAGGTGCATTGCCCCCTGGGAGGTATGCAAATCAAAAAAGGTCAGTGGAGCCTCAGTTAGGAGTCTCGACACAGAAAATAGCCAGATATCCCTCCGGGAAGGCCCTAGCCAAGGAGTGGCTCTTTTTAAGGAGACCACCATAAGCACCATATTAAGTGGCCTTTTTAGTCAATATCCAACTCTTTGACGAGTTTAAAGATATGACAAGGGAAGACTGTGTCGAGACTCAGACTGACTGTTAGGAATCTCGACACAGACTGTGTCTGTGTCAAGACTCCTAACAGAGGCTCCACTGATTTTTTTTTTTGATTTACACTGTATATAGGCAGAAAGCTGCCAATCAGTGGTGGGGATGAGGTTGGACTACATAGCAGCAGGTTTACTTGTCCTCCAGTAGTAATCTCCTCGTTATAAAGCAGTGAATTTATCAAAACTATGGTCTTGCATTATACAAGTGTCAGATTAAGTAGCAAAAACCTGGTGACAGGTATCAATTGACTATAATATATGTTGTTCGGTTCTGTTTTAGCAGCCTGTTTATATAGGCCGACCAACAGTGTTTGTAACGACTTGATCAATAATATGATTGTTCTGTCCCTAATACAGTTTGATGGTATCAGTAGCACATCTGTTTACACCAAGCAATGTGCTGCCGACTAGTGATGGGCGGACCCTGACTGTAAAAGTCCAGATCCATGCGGTTCCAAAGGTGTCTGGGTGCCGGACCCATGCCCTGAATTCCAGATACTGATCCGGATCTGGCACTAGAAAAAGTAAAAGGGAAAAATAAAGAAAATAAGAATGAAGCAAGAGCTTCATACTTGCAAAGGCTCCGGCGCAGCTGTACACTGCTCCGGCGGCCTCTCCTTCACTTCCTGCGCCGCTCATAATTACTCATCCATATGTACTGCTTTCCCCACCCACCGGCCGTTCTGGCGTCTGTAATTGGTTGCAGTCAGATGCACCCCCTGCGTGTGTAGCAGTGTCTGACTGCAACCAATCAAAAAGCAATTGGCATAGGGCCCCCCATATTATAATACCCAGCACAGATGAAGCATATGGTTGCAGCCTCCAGTCCTGCGCTTATCTTGGCTTTGTATCAAAAATAGAGGGAACAAATGCGGCTTTTTTTTTTTATTGTTTAAATAATGTTTAAAACGGCATGCAGTCTCCCCAATTTTGATACCCAGCCATGAAAATGCCCATCAGCTTTGGGGAATCCCATGGTTATTGGGACTTCCCCAGGCTAAGAATAGCAGCCTAGAGTCACCGCAGAATTGTTGCATCCATTAGATTCAACAAGCCTAGCATTTTACCCGGCTCTTCCCGACTGCCCTGGTGCGGTGACAATCGGGGTAATAGACGTTAATGACAGTGCACAACTGTCATCAAGCCCAGAATTAGCGATGGGTAGGGGTCTATGAGACTCCTCCATCACTAATCCTATAAGTAAAAAGAAACGCAAGCACAGAGAAAAATCCTTTATTTGAAATAAAATATTAACCCCAAAAAGACATTTGAAGTTCCGTCGTAATCCACACGACGTCCCACGACGGTCCTTGTTCTGCTGCATCTGAGCCTGGAGAGACCGAAAACATGTCTGATCTCCCCAGGCTTTGGGTAACGTTGACAAGGGGGAACTGTCTGGCAGCAGTGACGTCATACAGTTCTCCGGAAGTCATACCTGAGTTTCCATAGTATGACCTCTGGTGACCTGAAGCACTCTAGCTTAAAGTGTGGGATTGTGCCCGCTAGCCCTTTAACACGGACAGTGCCGGCTTGAGGGAGGGGAATGGGGTCACATGTGGAGAACTCCAACTATGATCGCAACTAACCTGAGTGATGTCACCGCTGATCGCACTGCTCAATCATTCTTTGGAGCTTACAGTGGGCACTCATGTGAGGTTCAGATGTAGCAGAGCTGAATCGTCCTGGGAACTTGTGCGGATTATGTTGGACCTGCAGGGGTTTTTTGGGGGTTAATAAAGTGGTTAGAGGGGGGTTTTTTGGTCTGTTGTTCCAAATAAAGGATTTTATTGGTGTTTTTGTTTATTTACTTTCACTTACAGATTAGTGATGGGGGGTGTCATAGACACCTGCCATTACTAATCTAGAGCTTCATGGCAGCTGTGGGCTGTCAATAACCTCTTATATTATCCCAATTGCCATTGCACCAGTTGGGAAGAGCTGGGTAAAGCGCCAGGCTTGTCGCATCTTATGGATGCGACAATTCCGGGGCTGCTGTAGGCTGCTATTCTGAGCCTGAGGGGGGGGGGTTATTTATTTAAATAATAATAAAAAAAGCCACATGCGGTTCTTATTTTGATACATAGCCAAGATAAGTGCAGGGCTGGGGGCTACAGCCTGTAGCCGTGTGCTTTATCTGTACTGGGTATCGTAATACGAGGGTACCCTACGGCAACTGTTGTATTCACAATACTGACCCGCAGACAGTTGCACTGCTTTCCCCGTCCTGGCGCCTGTGATTGGTTGCAGTCAGCTGACACACTGACACTCTGGGTGGGTGCACGTCTGACTGCAACACAGGTGCCGGTGGGCGGGGAAAGCAGTGCATATGAAAAGAGCCTAATGCACGGCACCGGAAGTGAACGGTCTGGGAGCAGCGTACAGGCGTGCTGGTGTCTCGGTAAGTACAGCGCGCTTGCTCTCATCCCCTATCCTTTCTACCACCATTTTTAATCGCCGGATTCTAGTCCCCATAGACGTACGGTATATCGGTACCAGAATCCGGCCCGGAACTGGATTTTAGAAACCGTATCACCGGTTATCTGCCAGTCCACTCATCACTACTGCCGACTTAACAAAAAAAAAAAAGTGTTTTTTTGATACACGGGCCAGTGATTATCACAATCCCCATCTCTTTCGTTCTAAATGTATTCTTGCCTCCTCGTCAGTCCATGTGACTTTGATGTGATATTTGTATCGTGTTGCTTTTTGTGTTTAGCGTTTACACTGCTGACGTAACTAGGTTAAATTGAAGTCTCCTTTTGCATATGGAAAAAATTGGTAATCTCTGAGCGGCAAGGAACTGCGATTGACTTTATTAAAATATTGTAAACAGGAATGCAATGTTACCTCTGTGGTTTGACAATGATGAGTCAGACTTTTAATGTGCATCAGGTCTTGCGTTACAAACTGCACTGATTATAGTCAGGGAATTTTATGGACTAAGAAAATAGACGTCTTTTATAATCCACATTGCAGGTGTAGTTTAAAAGGCCATTTTTTCACATAAAAACAAAAAAAAATGAGGTCATAAAAGTTGACATTTTGGTACACAATGATAAATCAAATATTTACCTTCCCTGCAATGGAGAAATCATACAAAGTGGTGGAAAGTTAGTTTGGGCATTTGATGTAGATTTTCATTCTCGACTTTTCAGTATTCTATTGAGTGGTTTGGAAAAGTCAGCCTTAGTCAGTGATTGATGTAAGTTTACTTGTCGGGAGTCTTAGATTTTTCTAATCAGGAATTCCTTTAACAATAAAGGAATCAAAAAATATTTTTATGAAACTAGAAGACTTCAGATGGTTCAGTTAGTTATTCTGCTTTTTAGGGGTGTCCGCTTTTAAAGCCTTGTACCAACAACAAATAAAAAGAAAACTAAATTAAATATGTAGTTTTAAAAAGAGAAATGTTTCCTATAGATGATACTAATGCTGTAAAAGCATTGAATTCTATACAGTTCTTAAAGGGAACCTGTCACCAGGATTTTCCCCTATAAACTGCTGGTCACCACCAGTGAGCCCTTATATACTGCATTCTAGAATCTATATATATAATTGCCTTATTCTGTCTGTCTGTCTGTCTGTCTTGCTCCAAAATTCTGTCCTTAACGCGACAAGCGTCTCATTGGCCGCTCGCCTCGCCTCGGCTCCGCCCCCCGCACGGATTGGCCGCTCTCCTCGGCTCCGCCCCTCGCACGGATTGGCCGCTCGCCTAGGCTCCGCCCCCCACACGGATTGGCCTCTCGCCCCGGCCCCCTGCACGCATTGGCAACTCGGCCACGCCCCGCCCCCCTCACGCATTGCACGCTCGCTCTGGCCCCGCCCCCCGCACGCATTCCCCGAACCGACACGGAGCCCCGACTCCCAGGTGAGTGCTGTACCCCCGGGAGCCCACATCAGCGTACGCCGGCAACCCAGCCGACACATACCCTCGCATTGCTGGGGTTGCCGGCGTACGCTGGTGTGGGCTCCCGTGCGAGCGGGGGGCGGGGTACGCTGGTAACCATGGTACACATCGAGTAATATTGTGTAGCATGGTTACCAGCATGCACCGGCTCCCAGGTGAGCGCATCAAGGTCCTGCAGCGGCGGAACACACACACGCACACACATAAGAACAGACACACACACATCAGATCACACTCACTCTCACACACAACTCACACACACATCAGATCGCATCCACACACTCACAACTTCCAGTGATATCGCTTGCTTCTCGGTGGCGATACTGTGCGTGCAGTGACCTTCCAGGACCTGCCAGAAGATCACATGGCCAGAAGCATGTGGTATCTCCGGATGTTGTGAGTGTGAGCGCGTATGTGCAATATCGTCAGTGTGTGTGTGCGTGTATGCGATCGGGTGTGTGCGTGTATGCGATCGGGTGTGTGCGTGTATGCGATCGGGTGTGTGCGTGTCGGCAGAAGGCAGAGGAGCACTGCATGCAGCACAGCTGCTGGGACCGCACACAGGAGGGCACAGGCAGAAGTGAGGTGTGAGTGTATGCGATCAGATGTGTGCGTGTATACTGTCTGATGTGTGACTGTGGAGCACGATGGGGGGTGCACAGCATGGGGGATGGAGCACGATGGGGGGTGCGCAGCATGGGGGATGGAGCATGATGGGGAGTGTGCAGCATGGGGGATGGAGCACGTTTTGGGAGTGCGCAGCATGGGGGATGGAGCACGATGGGGAATGCACAGCATGGGGGATGGTGAACGATGGGGAGTGCGCAGCGTGGGGGATGGAGCACGATGGGGGGTGCGCAGCATGGGGGATGGAGCACGATGGGGGGTGCTCAGCATGGGGGATGGAGCACGATGGGGGTTGCACACCTCCCCCCAAAACACACACACACACACACACACACACACACACTGCCACACACGCACTGCACAACACACCACACACACACACTGGGAACCACAAACACCGCCCTACACAGACACCCACACACACAGACAACGCCACACACACACAACACCCAACACACCGCGGCACACACAAATATACGCACATACCGCACAACACACACATTGCACAAAACATACCTCCCACCAAAACACACACACCCCACACCCCACACCCACACAAACCGCGCAACACACACACACAACGCTACATACACACAGTGCTTCACAAACAACGCAACACACACAACGCAACACACGAACAACACCGCTCTCACCCCCCCGCCACACCCAGACAGCACCCAGAACATGTACAGCGCCCTACACAAACACTTGGTAACTACACACAACAACATTATATATATATATATATATATATATATATATAAACAAAAATCATACATTAACTACACAATACGTAAGTTCTAGAATACCCGATGCGTAGAATCAGGCCACCTTCTAGTACTGTATATAAGAGCCCAGGCCGCTCTGTATAACGTAAAAGACACCTTTATTACAATCACCTGCGAGGCGATCGGATCCAAATGGCATCGCTGGTCTCAATCTGGCTTATCCTATCTTCCTTACACACAGAGTCCTGCATTGCGCTCCTGCGCATATGTGGCGCCCCTGAGACTTCAGTCGCCACAGAATATTTCACCTTATTTTAGGTTTGATATTCACCTCAGGTAGGGAGGGAGTTAATCACCAGTGTTCCACGTTCACACATTACTTTGGGGAGCTGTGCTATGGTAGGCAGGGGGTTGGCCATCACGAAGCATGGGAATTCCCTGGTCACTAAGACATCTATCTGGGGGGGTGGGTTCCACTTGGGGTAGAAGAGGAGCATCACACACACAATCACTAGTCAGTCTACCCGGGACATCAGTTTTGGGATACGACACCACTTCCTTCTCTCTTCACAGGGCCTGGGGCTGGGGGTGTGACCGCTCAGCCTAGGTGCCTCACAACTACGAGGACCACTCTGACAAGGGACTTTCTTCTTCTCTCCAACACCGGTGACTTCTCTTAACTTACCTAGGGTCAGCGGAGCCCATCACAGCAGGTGACCAGTACTAACCGGGTGAGCACCACAGCACAAAGTGCAAGTAAAGACACCTGTAACCGCAGCCATAGACTCTGTCTCTCTTGATTACCGGCACTGCCATCCCGCGCCTCGGCGCTCGCCATTACTACTCCATTCATTATCCTCCCCGGGGCCCGCTCCACCTGTGGGTATCGATACCATCCATAGCTGCTACTAGAATCCACCCCGGAGGACAGCGACAGCAGCGGTGGCCAATTCCCTGGCCGCATACCACAGGAAGTGTCACGACATTCATCCTACTACTACCCCCATCATCTTCCCCGTCATTTACTGTACGCCTCGGGGCAACGAAGCCGGGCTAGGCTGCCCGTGACGATGTTCATCGATGGCCCAGCAACGAGTTGGTTAACCGCCTGCCCCGTGGGATGCTACACATGTGCATTTCTTTCTGCCCTGCTGAGGGCAGAGCAAAGTATTGTAGTGTGCATGCACGGGTGGTCTTTGACCTTTTCCCCTGCGGATTACAGTACTTCACTTTGCCCTCTGCAGGGCAGAGATAAGTGCGCAGAAGCACAATGGAGGCCTTTA
The DNA here is from genome assembly GCF_048569485.1 of Anomaloglossus baeobatrachus. NCBI lineage: Eukaryota > Metazoa > Chordata > Amphibia > Anura > Aromobatidae > Anomaloglossus > Anomaloglossus baeobatrachus. Next base: position 378,844,004 of record NC_134357.1, on the reverse strand, counting down.
TTGCACTTCTGCGCACATGCACTTTTCTCTGCTTCTCTGTCTTGCTGAGGGTATAACAAAGTAATGTAATGTGCAGGCGCGCAACGGAGGTCTCTTTGTAGATGACGTAGGACATGTCATCCACACAGAACTGTGAAGGAGTACAGCGATGGAAGGAAGAGAGGAAGTGCCGGACTGGGACAAGCAAGACCTGTCAGAAATGACCACCATGCAGGTGAGCATAATAAAATATTTATTATGCTATACAGATCGGCCTGGGCACTTATATACAGTATTCTAGAATGCTGTATATAAGAGATTACTCATGGTGGCCGCAGCCTATAAGGGACACATTTGATGAAAGGATCCCTTTAAGGAGAATCTGTCACCAGGTTTTTGCCACTTAATGGGCTGCGTGATGTAGGTTCAATAAGATCCCAGTTTCATTAGCAGGAGATTATCACTGGGGAATTAGTAAGCCTACTACCATGTAGTTCTCTGTATTCATGAGCTATTTATAACCCTGCCCACACTACTGATTAGCAGCTTTCTGCCAATGCACAGTGTACACAGAAAGCTGCCAATCAATGGTGTGGACAGGGTTACACAGAGCTCAGCATTCAGAGAACTAGCAGTTCTCCTGTAGGTAAAACAGTTATTGTATCAAAACTTCAGCAAACCGTGCAGTAAGTCATACATTGCCGGAATCAAGCTTTCTGTCTCTACAACATGCTACTTTTATATATGGGATAGCAAAAACATGGACTCCGGAGAGAGAGCTGTCAGCTGAATGATCATTTGGCCAATAGCTATGTAATGTGCATGGCCAGCTCTAGAATGGAGGGGCAAAACCACATGCGCGACTGGCTACTCCATGTACAGTATCTATTTCTGACTGTAGTTTTGCTGCCGGGGTGAATGATTGCTCCAAATCCCCCGATCACTTTTGGAACGCCCCCTGAAAAGTTATCAGCTATTTTTTTTAATAATTATATTTATTATGAATGTCTCTGTACATTTGTCCATTCATCCTTCCTTCAGTTACATGAAGTTTGCCAGTGCCGTATGCTGAAAAACAGCCCACCGCCAAACTTCACTGTTAGTTTGGTTTTAAGGTAGCTTTACATGCTACGATGTCGCTAAAGCAATGTCGTTGGGGTCACGGAATTTGTGACGCACATCCGGCTGCTTTAGCGATGTCGTTGCATGTGACACCTATGAGCGATTTTGAATCGTCGCAAAAACGTTCAAAATCGCTCATCGGTGACATCACCCCCTCTTCCCAATTATCGTTTCTGCTGCTTGGACGATGTAGTTCGTCGTTCCTGCGGCAGCACACATCGCTACTTGTGACACTGCAGGAACGAGGAACCTCACCTAACCTGCGTCCCGCTAGCAATGAGGAAGGAAGGAGGTGGGCGGGATGTTACGTCTCGCTCATCTCCGCCCCTCCTCTTTGATTGGGCGGCCGCTTAGTGATGTCGCTGTGCCGCCAAACGAACCGCCCCCTTAGAAAATAGGTGGTTCGCCGGTCACAGCGACTTCTCTAGGCAGGTAAGTGTGATGGGTCCGCGAGATTTTGTGTGCCACGGGCAACGATTTGCCTGTGTCACACAAACGATGGGGGCGGGTACGTTCGCTAGCGATATCGGTAACAATATCGCAGCGTGTAAAGCGGGCCTTAGGGTGATATGCAGTGCCTATTTTCCCCTGCAAACTTAGTTTGTATTATGGCATACAAGGATTGTAATTTTGTCTAACCAGACAAAATTTTTCTCAGTATTTCACATGCTTTCTTCAGCAATGGAACCTTGCGTGGTGAGTGTGCATACAGGCCATGGAGGTTGTAGTTCTCCACAGGTGGTCCTTGCCTTTTTAGACAGCTCTTCAGATAATTCTTTCCACCTTGAAATTTTGAAGGGAACACCTGGTCCTGGCCAGTTTATGGCGAAATCGTGTTCTTTCCACTTCAGGTTACAGTCCCAACAGTGCTCACTTCAGTAGTTTAGAAATTCTTCTGTAACCAATGCCATCAGTATGTTCTGCAACAATCAGGTTGGAAAGGTCTTGAGACAGCTCACTGGTTTTACCCATCATGAGATGTTTCTTATGTGGCACCTTGGTAATGAGACTCCTTTTTATAGGCCATCAGTTGAAGCAGCTGACATTTTAAACTAACTGGCAGGATTGCTTTCTAGTTACTGGGAGATTTCAGCTGGTTTCATGACTTTCCATGGCTTTTTGCATATCTTTCTTCATGTGTTCATTGTTTTCCCTGTGTCAAAATACAGAGAAAAAAGACTCGGCACTATCTTGGAATCGAATCGGTGCATTATATACTGCGGGCAACTTCTGTGGCTAACATATAAAGTGTGGTGCTCTGCTTCTGGATCCCAATGAGGGAGATAGTAAAAACATGTCCAATAAGTGAGAAGGAAGTAGCGCTCACCATGTGCAATAAAAGCAGTTTCATTATTCCAAAACCATAAAAATGTCAGATTCTGGGTATAGACGGAGGAAGGAAAGTACAACAGCTGCACAGTACCAACCCGTTGAAGGCAGCGCAGGCCAGCGCAAAATCGTTATTGTCTGTTTTTACTGTGTACCTGTTGTACCCTCTCTCCCCAGGCTATCCCCTGACGTTATAGATTTGCAATAAAGAGACTGTTTTTACTGTACACAGTGAGTGCCGCTTCATTCTCACTTTTTGGACTTGTTTTTCCTTGCGGAATTTCTCATTATTACACATAATTTATGGACCTCTATGGTTTGATTTCTTTGCCTGTGTGGATTGGATGGGCTGTTCCTGACATCTGGTGAGAAATTTATGTCAATAGCATTCTTAGAAATATATGTACTTAGAATATTAGTGACGTATTCAATATTTATTTTACACAGTGTATATTGAGCCCCTACCTTTACCTCCTATATACATTGAGTCCCTACATAGCCTTCTATATACATCCAAACATCCCATACACATAAGAGAAAAAAAACACCACATAATAATCATCTCGCTCCTGTTCCACCGGTGCTCTGCTCCAGTATCCAGTGCACTGACGCCCCGAACAGCACACGCGATGATGTGACATCATTGTGTCTGTTGTCCCAAATGCTGATTGGTGGAAGACTGAGCCAGCAGTATGGTCCTCTTCCAATGTATTTACCGAATGTATCCATTCTGAGGATGCAGGTTGAGAGAATATTGGTGAGCAAGTGACGGGGAAGGGCATGATGCACCCTGTGGTCCACTATTTTCAGCCTCTCGGCTGCCCCGTTCTTCTGGCCGAACTGGAACATCCAGAGTGCCGTATGTGGCTCGTAGGTCTCACTTTACCCAGCAGTTTCTGGTTTGAATTTGATATATTTCTGGTAAGTTGGACCTCTTTACGACTAAATTCTCTCTACATATTCCTTTGAGACTGCTAACTACTTTCCCCTTTGGTATTAGTGAATATGCCAAGGATATACATACATTTCTAATCTTTCATAGCTGATTTTGAAGACTAAAGGCCACTTTACTTGCAACGACATCGCTAACGAGATATTGCCGGGTCATGGAATTCGTGACGCACATCCGGCCTCGTTGGCGACGTGGTTGCGTGTGACACCTACAAGCGATCTCTAACGATCCCAAATACTCACCAAATCGTTGATTGTTGACACATCGTTCATTTTCAAGAAATCGTTGCTCGTTTGGGATGCAGGTTGTTCGTCGTTCCTGAGGCAGCACACATCGCTACGTGTGACACCCCGGGAACGACGAAAAACAGCGTTCCTGCATCCTCCGGCAACGAGGTGGGAGTGACGTTCATGCGGCTGCTCTCCACCCCTCCGCTTCTATTTGTGGCCCACTGTATGACGTCGCTGTGACACCGCACGAACCGCCTCCTTAAAAAAAGAGGTGGTTCGCTGGCCACAGCGACGTCATTAGGAAGGTAAGTTGGTGTGACGCGTACCGGCGATATTGTTCGCCACGGGCAGCGATTTGCACGTGACACACAAACTATGGGGGCGGTGCTATCACTAGCGATGACGCTGCGTGTAAAGCAGCCTTAACTCTTTACCCTGTTATGCAGTTCTCCTATACAACATGGTGAAAATTCAGCCTTGAGTACTCGCAAACTACGTACATCATCCACTTGCTAGTGTGGACCTCTATGTAATTATAGGCCTCCATTGTGATGGGTAATATAAATTTATTGGAACTAGGTCAGATTTCTAGTCATAAAGTTTTTTGATGTTAGGAACAAAAAAATTACAAATTGTTTTCAGTACATCGGTATTAGATAAATGCTATTGTAGTGATTGTGCGATTTATACAATGTGTCAAATGATGATGATGTCCCCCTTTATTGACTTTGAGTTAAACCATAGATGGATTATTATACAGACTGGACATTGAAGATCACTGGATTGACAGTAATTTGTTTTTATAGGATGTGCATGGTTCGGATGAAGCAGGAAGGACGAGCTGGAAAATACATGTGCAGGTTCATTGTTTACTCTATGTGGGAAGATGTTGAGCAGCGAGGGAAAGTCATGGGGGTGAGTTTTGCAAAATACAATGTCCACTGTTGTGTGTGTAATGAAGATGCATGCATACACTTTAGATTTAAAACTGTTTCATATATATTACCGTTTAGTTTTGTGGAAGGTGGTTACTTTATTGGGTTCCCCGAGAATAGAAAAAAATAAATACCTAAAGGAAATGTCATGAATAAATTCTTAAATACCATTTTGCCAAATCGTGCTCATTTTTTCGTCCCCTGACAAAGCGTAGTAACGTGAAACATTTGTTGGGGCCCCGGTAATAGACGGATACTCGGTGACTGGATTTGGTTGCCTTGAGATATATGTGTGACTTCTCATGGATGCTGGTGGGTTCTGATTTTTGATTAGTACCTGCAGTTATGCATTCTTTGGCACCATTTTTGCACCTTTTGCATTTCAATAACAAAAAGTATCTGTCTTAATATACCGGAGACACGTGGGGTTCATTCCCCTCATGCACTGTACCTAATTTAGTTATATACATGTAATTTCTGTACCCTGGAACACGTTTCGTTTTGAATAAAATATTTTATTGCACATAATCTGTGTTGTCTATCAGGGTACTATGTCACAATTTGGCAAAACTCAAAGACTCCTTTTTTTCTGGTGTTCTCATAATATGGCTTTGGGAGTTGTTGCCTCTATGGTAAAGATGAGATCCGTGATTGCTCCTTATTTGTCTCTAAAGGGGGCTTCACACGGTAGCGATATCGCTAGCAATTTGTAGTGATAGCGAGCGTGTAAGTACCCGCCCCCGTCGTGCATGCGATTGTTTGTGATCGCTGCCGTAGCGAACATTATCGCTACGGCAGCGTCACACATACTTACCTGGTCGGCGGTGTCGCTGTGACTGCCGAACAATCCCTCCTTCAAGGGGGAGGGACGTTCGGCATCACAGCGACGTCACCGCAACGTCACTAAGCGGCTGGCCAATCAAAGCGGAGGGGCGGAGATGAGCAGGACGTAACATCCCGCCCACCTCCTTCCTTCCGCATTGTGGCCGGCGGCAGGTAAGGAGACGTTCCTCGCTCCTGCGGTGTCACACATAGCGATGTGTGCTGCCGCATGAGGGATGAACCACCTGGATAAACAACCATTACTGGTTTTTGGCTTTGGGACGACGTCTCCATGGTGAACGATTTTCACCATTTTTGAGGTCGCTTAAGGTCGCTGGTCAGTGTCACACGCTGCGATATCATTAATGACGCCGGATGTGCGTCACTAACAACGTGACCCCGACGATAAAACATTAACGATATCGTAGCGTGTAAAGACCCCTTAAGAATTGACATGCTGCAGATTATTTTCTGCACAAAGTCTGCAAGGGAAAAATAACTAACTTGTGCACAACACTTCTGGATTCTCATTGACTTTTCTGGCATTAGGATAGGCATGCAGTTTTGTGACAAATCTGCACACAAAATTACATAAAGTTTGTGCACTTAGCCTTACTTTTGGCTTATGCATTGAGTGGGCCGGCTAGTCAGAATTGTAGTGACGTCACTGAGAAGTGGTGCAGCACTGGATCCCAGAGAAAGCAGCGGTGGGTGCATTTATTAATGCTCACACTACACTACATGCATATATACAGACACAATTAATAAAAGATATCTATATCTAGCTATCTATCTATCTATCTATCTATCCATCTCATATATATATATAATATATAATTGAGTGCTTCTTTAACCAAAGCCACTGCAATAGGACTGATATTACCACTATTACCACCATACAGTGATCATGTAATGGTAGTATATTATTTGTACACCAGTGGTCTGCGGACCATAAATGTATACTTTGCAGCTTCTTACCAAGTTACATTCTCACTGATTGATTATGGTTGTCAATATTCCACTGAGACATCTTTTGCATTCCCCCACCTCTAAACAAACCATATAGTGCTATAACCAGTGCTCTGAACAGTAATAATGTCCCTTATGTCCTGTACAGGAATATTACCCTCCTATTGTGCCCTACACATTAACAGTGCCCATTCATATTACTTGTATCACCTGGTAGAAATAATGCTCCCCTGTGGCTCCTTACAGTTATACAGCACCATAAATATATTTATACCATATACCTCCATATAATTTCCCTCTGTCTCCTTTAATAATATTCCCCTTTGACCTCCTTTATAATAATGACCCAGAACCTACCGTATTTTTTGCTTTATAAGACGCACTTTTGTTCCCCCAAATTTTGGGGGAAAGTAGGGGGGTGCGTCTTATAATCCGAATATACGGGTGTGTGTGTGTGTGTGTGTGTGTGTGTGTGTGTATATATATGTATAGAATATGCATATATATGTGTGTGTGTATGTATGTGTATATCTATCCGTACATATATCTATATACATACATACATACATACATACATACATACATACATACATACACATTATATATATATATATATATATATATATATATATATATATATATATATATATATATATATACTAGAAGGTGGCCCGATTCTACGCATTGGGTATTCTAGAATTTACGTATTGTGTAGTTAATGTATGATTTCTTTATCGTTCCTTTGGGAGACCCAGACCATGGGTGTTTAGCTTCTGCCTCCGGAGGACACACAAAGTACTACACTTAAAAGTGTAGCTCCTCCCTCTGAGCTTATACACCCCCTGGTAGCCAGTCCTAGCCAGTTTATCGCTTTGTGTCAGGAGGCATACATCCACACATGCATTCTCATCTGATTTGTTTGACTTTTGGAAAGAGTTTGAAGAAAAGCGGGTCCATGTCTGGACTCCCGGCATGTCCCTTCTCACCCCACTGTGTCGGCAGTGTTGTTAAGGTTGATTTACAAGGCTGCAGCCTTACATGCCGCGCTCCTTCACCATCCCTTCTGGGCTCTGGCTTGAAGTGGGAGCCAGCACGGTCTCCATGCCTGGCAGGAGTCCGGTCTCCATCCACAGCCCCTTGAGGATTCTGTTGGACCGGAGCACTCATCCCCAGGGACATGGCCCTGCGTCTCAGCAGCTAAGTACCTGAGACGTTTATGTTGGGGGTCCCGGTTCTTTATTGTAAGGGGAGAGTATGCTGTATGTGATTGTTTTAACTTTTCCGGCGGGTTCTCTAGCTTTTGCCTGAGAACTGCGCCGATGGTGCCTGCTTGTCGGCCTCGCCGCTTAAATTTAGGCCCTGGCTTCGCCGGAGGCCTAGTTTCATTTTCCTGCCCTCGCATGTCACTCATGCAGAGGGACAGGTTCGGCTCCTCCCGGCGGCCGTTCTACACAGGGTAGGGACTCTCCCCACTGCTGGGGCGTCCCTCCTTCCCTGCAGGTCTCTATAGCCCTCCAGTTCCCGCTCTTTTATAGGAACGCCCTCTTCTCAGGCAGAGTTCACTCTGCTCTGGGACATCCTGCATTCTGCATCTCTGCTGAGGTGCTGCGACAGGGGGAACGGGCTTCGGGATCTGGAGGGCACACAACACCGCGCTCAGCGGTCTGGTAAGCCACAGCCGGTCTCCGGTTGTGGACCTCTGTATATTCTCCCTGGGGTTCATTCTCTGCAAAGCCTCCACTCCAGCAGCATGTCTCACACAAGGAGCAAGGCTCCAAAGCCTTATTCTGCATGCACTGCATGTAAGCTCCTGCTGCCTGAGCAGAGCACCTATCCACATTGTGATGTCTGCTCTAACTTGGCGGTGCCACAGCCCGGAGTCTCACCCCCAGTGGTCTCTCAGGCTGCTGCTGCACCTGTGATTGAACCCCCGGCCTGGGCAGAGTCCTTTTCTAGGTCCATATCCCAGTCATTTGCTGAGTCCATGGGGCTTTTGTCCAGGACTTTGATGAATATGCATCAGCCCCCCTCACAGGGTGCCTCTAATACTCTTGACAGAGGACTCCTATCCTCTGACCTCCGTCCATCGGAGCTCACGGAGGATTCATCATCTGATCCCAGACCCCGTCCTTCTAAGAGAAGGCGCAGGGTTTCCTCCCCCTCCCCATCCCACGGCTCTGTCTCAAGAGCTGACTCTCTAGATGAGGAGGATGCCCTCACTGGGGGCTCGGAGGCTATGTATCCCATCGATTTCTCTGAGGGTGACTCAGATCTTAGTGATTTGATTGCTTCTATTAATTCTGTGCTGGATCTCAATCCGCCAGTGTCAGAGGAGCAACTCTCTTTGGCAGAAAAACATCAGTTTACCTCGCCTAAGAGAGTGAAGAGTGTGTTCTTTAACCACTCCAGTTTTCAGACCGCTGTGACCAAACCCAGGGCCTGCCCTGACAAACGCTTTCCAAAGCGTGGTTCTGATGACTGGTTTCCCTTTCCACCTGAGGTGGTCAAGGAGTGGTCTCACTCCCCAAAGGTAGACCCTCCGGTGTCTAGGCTATCAGCCCGGACCGTTGTGTCGGTGGCTGACGGCACCTCACTTAAGGATTCCACTGACCGTCAGATTGACCTTCTGGCCAAATCTGTGTATGAAGCTGCGGGGGCCGCGTTTTCCCCGACTTTTGCAGCAGTGTGGGCTCTCAAAGCCATCTCTGCTTCTCTAGAGGAGATGCATTCCCTCACCAAGGAATCTATGCCTGAGATGGTTACCTTAACTGTTCAGGCTTCAGCTTTTTCATCTTATGCCATGTCTGCCATGCTAGAGGCTGCTCACCGCACTGCGGTGGCTTCAGCTAATTCTCTTGTTATCCGCAGGATTTTGTGGCTTCGAGAGTGGAAGGCAGATGCTTCTGCCAAGAAGTTTCTTGCTGGGCTCCCTTTTGCTGGTTCACGGCTGTTTGGTGAACAGCTGGATGGAATCATTAAAGAAGCTACTGGTGGGAAGAGTACTTCCATGCCACAAACCAAGACCAGGAAACCCGCCCAGGGTAGGAATCAATCGAGGTTTCGTTCCTTTCGTTCCTCCAACTGGTCATCCTCTAAGCCTTCCGCCTCGTCCGCTAACTCAGCCAAGGACCAGAAATCCAACTGGCGCCCAAAAGTGCGTCCGCAGAAGACCGCAGGAGGTTCTGCCACTAAGGCAGCTTCCTCATGACTCTCGGCCCGCTCCAGCCACGTCCTTAGTCGGTGGCAGGCTCTCCCACTTTGGCGACGCTTGGTTAAAGCAAGTCTCCGATCAGTGGGTGAGAGACATCATATCTCACGGCTACAGGATAGAATTCTCTTCCAGCCCTCCAAACAGATTTTTTCTCTCAACTCCCCCTTGCTCCAAGGCCGCCGCCTTCTCGCAGGCCGTGGCGTCCTTGCAGGCAAACGGAGTGATTGTCCCAGTTCCCGCTCAGGAACGGTTCAGAGGTTTTTACTCAAATCTCTTCCTAGTTCCAAAAAAGGACGGTACCTTCCGGCCCATCCTGGATCTCAAGCTTCTCAACAAGCATGTGCGGCATTTTCGCATGGTGTCTTTGCGATCAGTCATTGCCTCTATGACCCAAGGGGAGTTCCTGGCGTCCATCGACATCAGAGATGCCTATCTACATGTGCCAATCGCAGTGTCACATCAGCGTTGGTTACGTTTTGCGATAGGAGAGGATCATTTCCAATTCGTGGCTCTCCCCTTCGGGTTAGCCACGGCCCCTCGGGTATTCACCAAGGTCATGGCGGCAGTGATTGCGGTCCTGCACCTCCAGGGGTTAGCAGTGCTTCCTTATCTGGACGACCTTCTGGTCAAGGGTACATCCAGCGCAGACTGTCAGCGGAGTGTTTCGCTCACTCTCGCCACCCTAGCCCAATTCGGGTGGATTGTCAATCTTCCCAAATCCACTCTGACTCCGACCCAGAGTCTCACGTACCTAGGGATGCAGTTCGAGACTTTGCCGGCACTTGTGAAGTTGCCCTTAGACAAACAGCTGTCACTCCGGTTGGCGGTGCGCTCTCTCCTGAGGCCCCGCCGTTATACCCTCAGGCGTCTGATGCAGGTGCTGGGTCAAATGGTGGCCTCCATGGAGGCGGTTCCCTTTGCCCAGTTCCATCTGCATCCTCTGCAGCTGGACATTCTCCGCTGTTGGGACAAGCGGCCTTCCTCCTTACAGAGGTTAGTGGCTCTGTCGCCACGGACCAGGAGCTCTCTTCAGTGGTGGCTTCGACCCCTCTCCCTGTCCCAAGGGCGCTCCTTCCTGACTCCGTCCTGGGTGATTCTCACCACGGATGCCAGCCTATCCGGCTGGGGAGCGGTACATCTCCACCACAGAGCACAGGGCACTTGGACTCCGTCCGAGTCAGCCCTTTCAATCAATGTGCTGGAAACCAGAGCTGTGCTTCTAGCTCTCCTAGCCTTTCACCACCTGTTGGCGGGCAGGCACATTTGAGTTCAGTCAGACAACGCGACAGCGGTTGCCTACATCAATCACCAAGGCGGGACACGCAGCCGCCTGGCAATGTTGGAGGTCTAACGCATTCTTCAATGGGCGGAGGACTCCAAGTCCACCATATCCGCAGTCCACATCCCTGGCGTAGAAAACTGGGAGGCAGATTATCTCAGCCGTCAATCCGTGGACGGTGGCGAGTGGTCCCTGCACCTGGCAGTGTTTCAGTCAATCTGCCGCAAGTGGGGCACTCCGGACGTGGACCTAATGGCGTCCCGTCACAACAACAAGGTTCTGGTTTACGTGGCTCGCTCCCACGATCCTCAGGCCTTCGCCGCGGACGCTCTGGTTCAAGACTGGTCCCAGTTTCGTCTGTCCTACGTGTTTCCCCCTCTAGATCTCTTGCCCAGAGTCCTGCGCAAGATCAGAATGGAGGGCCGTCGAGTCATCCTCATTGCACCGGACTGGCCCAGGCGAGCTTGGTATCCGGACCTGCTCCAACTGTCCGTGGAGATGCCGTGGCATCTTCCGGACCGTTCAGACCTGCTCTCGCAAGGTCCGTTTTTCCGCCCGAATTCTGCGGCACTCAAATTGACGGCGTGGCTCTTGAGTCCTGGATTTTGACGGCTTCTGGTATTCCTCCTGAAGTCATCTCCACTATGACTCGGGCCCGTAAGTCTTCCTCCGTCAAGATCTATCACAGGACTTGGAAAATTTTCCTGTCCTGGTGTCGCTCTTCCGGCCATTCTCCTTGGCCATTCTCGTTGCCGACCCTTCTGTCTTTTTTACAGTCCGGTCTGCAGCTAGGACTGTCCCTCAACTCTCTCAAGGGACAAGTCTCAGCTCTATCAGTGCTGTTCCAGCGGCGTCTCGCCCGGCTGGCTCAGGTCCGCACCTTCATGCAAGGTGCGTCTCACATCATTCCGCCTTATCGGCGGCCCTTGGATCCCTGGGACCTTAACTTGGTCCTCACGGTATTGCAGAAACCCCCTTTCAAGCACCTTAGGGAGGTTTCTTTGTATCGTCTTTCTCAAAAGGTGGCCTTTCTAGTTGCCATAACTTCTCTCAGGAGAGTCTCTGATTTGGCTGCGCTCTTCTCGGAGTCACCTTTTTTGGTTTTTCACCAAGACAAGGTAGTTCTCCGTCCGACCCCGGACTTTCTTCCTAAGGTGGTCTCTCCCTTCCACCTTAACCAGGATATTTCCTTGCCTTCCTTCTGTCCGGCCCCTGTTCATCGCTTTGAGAAAGCGCTGCATACTCTAGATCTGGTGCGTGCTCTCCGGATCTATGTGTCTCGCACCGCTGCGCTTAGGCGGTGCACCTCTCTTTTTGTGCTAACCACAGGGCGGCGCAAGGGTCTCTCTGCTTCTAAGCCGACCTTGGCCCGTTTGGATTAGATCGACCATTTCAGACGCCTACCAGAGTTCTCAGGTGCCTCCTCCGCCGGGGATCAAAGCACACTCGACCAGAGCTGTCGGTGCCTCTTGGGCTTTTAGGCACCAGGCTACGGCTCAACAAGTCTGTCAGGCTGCCACTTGGACTAGCCTGCATACCTTTTCGAAGCACTACCAAGTGCATGCTCATGCTTCGGCAGATGCGAGATTGGGCAGACGCATCCTTCAGGCGGCTGTCGCCCACTTGTGAAGTTAGGCTCCGCCTGCTTCTTAGTTTTTTCTGTTTATTCCCACCCAGGGACAGCTTTGGAACGTCCCATGGTCTGGGTCTCCCAAAGGAACGATAAAGAAAAAGAGAATTTTGTTACTTACCGTAAATTCTTTTTCTTATAGTTCCGTATTGGGAGACCCAGCTCCCTCCCTGTTGCCTGTTGGCAATTTTCTTGTTCCGTGTGTTATCACCGGCTGTTGTCGTGGACAGAGTCTCCGGTTGTTCCGGTTCTTACTCGGTTCTACTTGTGGGTGGCTATTCTCCTTTAGCTTTTGCACTAAACTGGCTAGGACTGGCTACCAGGGGGTGTATAAGCTCAGAGGGAGGAGCTACACTTTTAAGTGTAGTACTTTGTGTGTCCTCCGGAGGCAGAAGCTAAACACCCATGGTCTGGGTCTCCCAATACGGAACTATAAGAAAAAGAATTTACGGTAAGTAACAAAATTCTCTTTTTATCTGTTATATACATATATATATATATAGATGTTGTTGTGTGTAGTTACCAAGTGTTTGTGTAGGGGCTGTACATGTTCTGGGTGTTGTCTGGGTGTGGCGGGGGGTGAGAGCGGTGTTTGTGTGTTGCGTTGCGTTGTTTGTGGAGCGCTGTGTATCTGTAGCGTTGTGTGGGTGTGGGGTGTGTGTGTGTGTTTTGGGGGGAGGTATGTTTTGTGCAATGTGTGTGTTGTGCGGTGTGTGCCGCGGTGTTTGTCTGTTGGGTGTTGTGTGTGTGTGTGGCGTTGTGTGTGTGGGTGTCTGTGTAGGGCAGTGTTTGTGGTGTTCCCAGTGTATGTGTGTGTGTGTGGTGTGTTGTGCAGTGCGTGTGTGGCAGTGTGTGTGTGTGTGTGTGTGTGTGTGTTTTGGGGGGAGGTGTGCACCCCCCATCGTGCTCCATCCCCCATGCTGCACACCTTCCATCGTGCTCCATCCCCCATGCTGCGCACCCCCCATCGTGCTCCATCCCCACTCCCCATTGTGCTCCATCCCCCATGCTGCGCATTCCCCATCGTGCTCCATCCCCCATGCTGCGCATTCCTCATCGTGCTCCATCCCCCATGCTGCGCACTCCCAAACGTGCTCCATCCCCCATGCTGCGCACTCCCCATCGTGCTCCATCACCCATGCTGCGCACTCCCCATCGTGCTCCATCCTCCATGCTGCGCACTCTCCATCGTGCTCCATCCCCCATGCTGCGCACCCCCCATCGTGCTCCATCCCCTATGCTGCGCACCCCCCATCGTGCTCCATCCCCCATGCTGCGCACTCCCCATCGTGCTCCACAGTCACACATCAGACAGTAAACACGCACACATCTGATCGCATACACTCACACACACACACCACACTTCTCCCTGTGCCCACCGGTGGGCGTTCCCCGCAGCTGTGCTGCACGCCGTGCTCCTCTGCCGACACTCACAGATCCGATCACATACACTCACACACACACACTCACACACATCCGATCGCATACACTCACACACACACACTCACACACATCCGATCGCATACACTCACACACACACACTCACACACATCCGATCGCATACACTCACACACACACACACACACACACACTCACACACATCCGATCGCTTACACTCACACACACACACACACTCACACATCCGATCGCATACACTCACACACACAGACTCACACACACACACACTCTCACACACATCCGATCGCATACACTCACACACACACTGACGATATCGCACATACGCGCTGACACAATCGCAACATCCGGAGATACCACATGCTTCCGGCCATGTGATCCTCCGGCAGGTCCTGGAAGATCACTGCACAGTATCGCCGCCGAGAAGCAAGCGATATCACGGGATGTTGTGAGTATGTGGATGCGATCTGATGTGTGTGTGAGGTGTGTGTGAGTGTGATCTGATGTGTGTGTGTGTGTGTGTGTGTCTGTGTGTGTGTATATATATATATATATATATATATATATATATATATAATTTATTTATTACTACAGAGTCCAGGGGAGGTGGAGGCAGGTCTGAAGCTCTGCTGGGGGCAGGTGAAAGCTGCGGGCGGCAGCGTTTGATCTCCTGCTCCCGCTCATATAATATGCACAGCCGCTGTCCATCACCATGGTGCTGAAACCACACCGCAGCGATGGGCTGGGGCAGCGGCGCATATTATATCTGCCTGCGCCTCCTTTGATCGCACATGCCCCCCCTGTGTTAGCTATGGCCCCCATGCTGCTGCCCATAGTAAAATAAAACACTCTTTACTCACCTCCTCCAGCACTGATCTCCCGGTCTCCCTCCTGCTGCTGTGATCATGCACGCAGAGATGATATCACTCTGCTGTGCCGATCACATGACCGGCCGAGAACCAGGAAATGCAGGCAGGAGGCCGGAGCTCAACCCCAAGGAGGGAGTCACGAGACAGGACAGTGCTGGAGTAGGTAAGGAAAGAGTATATTTTACTAAAAGCAGCAGCATGGTGGCGATATCTAACACAGGGGGCCGTGTGCCAGCCACTGTGGTCCGTGTGCCAGCCACAGGGAGCCGTGTGCAGCCACAGTAGGCCGTGTTCCAGCCATAGAGGACGTGTGCCAGCCATAGAGGACTTGTGCCAACCATAGGGGACATGTGGCATTACTGGGGGACGTGTGCCAGCACAAGGGGGCTATATTCAATATAAGGTGGCCATATCCAGATTAAGGGGGATAATTTTAGGATGGGGGGCTATGAGGGACATATACCCTATATGATTTGTTAGACGGACACTGGCATTATAAGACGGACCCCATTTATTAAAAAATTCTCTATTCCTTCACCAAATTTGGTGGTGCGTCTTATAATCAGGTGTGTCTTATAAAGCGAAAAATATGGTACTTATAATAATACTAGAAGGTGGCCCGATTCTACGCATCGGGTATTCTAGAATTTACGTATTGTGTAGTTCATGTATGATTTTTGTTATATATATATATAGATGTTGTTGTGTGTAGTTACCAAGTGTTTGTGTAGGGCGCTGTACATGTTCTGAGTGTCGCGGGGGGTGAGAGCGGTGTTGTATGTGTGTTGCGTGTGTTGCGTTGTTTGTGGAGCGCTGTGTGTCTGTAGCGTTGTGTGTGTGTTGTGCGGTTTGTGTGTGTGTGGTGTGTTTTGGGGGGAGGTATGTTTTGAGCAATGTGTGTGTTGTGCAGTATGTGCGTATATTTGTGTGTGCAGCGTTGTCTGTGTGTGTGGGTGTCTGTGTAGGGCGTTGTTTGTGATTCCTAGTGTGTGTGTGTTGTGCAGTGCGCGTGTGTGTGTGTTGGGGGGAGGTGTGCACCTTCTATCGTGCTCCATCCCCCATGCTGCGCACCCCCCATCGTGCTGCATCCCCCATGCTGCGCACTCCCAAACGTGCTCCATCCGCCATGCTGCGCACTCCCAAACGTGGTCCATCCGCCATGCTGCGCACTCCCAAACGTGCTCCATCCGCCATACTGCGCACTCCCCATCGTGCTGCATCCCCCATGCTGCGCACTCCCAAACGTGCTCCATCCGCCATGCTGCGCACTCCCCATCGTGCTCTATCCGCCATGCTGCACACTCCCAAACGTGCTCCATCCGCCATGCTGCGCACTCCCAAACGTGCTCCATCCGCCATGCTGCGCACCCCGTATCATGCTCCATCCGCCATGCTGCGCACTCCCAAACGTGCTCCACCCGCCATGCTGCGCACTCCCAAACGTGCTCCATCCGCCATGCTGCGCACTCCCAAACGTGCTCCATCCGCCATGCTGCGCACTCCCAAACGTGGTCCATCCGCCATGCTGCGCACTCCCAAACGTGCTCCATCCGCCATGCTGCGCACTCCCAAACGTGCTCCATCCGCCATACTGCGCACTCCCCATCGTGCACCATCCGGCATGCTGCGCACTCCCAAACGTGCTCCATCCGCCATGCTGCGCACTCCCAAACGTGCTCCATCCGCCATGCTGCGCACCCCCCATCATGCTCCATCCGCTTGGGAGTGCGCAGCATGCCGGATGGTGCACGATGGGGAGTGCGCAGTATGGCGGATGGAGCACGTTTGGGAGTGCGCAGCATGGCGGATGGACCACGTTTGGGAGTGCGCAGCATGGCGGATGGACCACGTTTGGGAGTGCGCAGCATGGCGGATGGACCACGTTTGGGAGTGCGCAGCATGGGGGATGCAGCACGATGGGGAGTGCGCAGTATGGCGGATGGAGCACGTTTGCTCAGCCTCTCTCCTTCCAGCCTCCCTCAGCATCAGCCTCCCCCTCCCAGCCTTCCCCAAGATCAGCCTCTCTGCTCCCAGCCTCCTCCAGCACGCCGTGCTCCTCTGCCGACACTCACCCACACCCGATCGCATCCACTCACACACACAACTGATCGCATCCACTCACCCACACAACCGATCGCATCCACTCACCCACACAACCGATCGCATCCACTCACCCACACAACCGATCGCATCCACTCACCCACACAACCGATCGCATCCACTCACACACACCCGATCGCATCCACTCACACACACAGACACTGACGATATTGCACATACGCGCTGATACTCACAACATCCGGGGATATCACATGCTTCTGGCCATGTGATCCTCTGTCAGGTCCTGGAAGCTCACAGCACAATATCGCCGCCGAGAAGCAAGCGATATCCCAGGATGTTGTGAGTATTTGGATGCGATGTGATGTGTGTGTGTGTGTGAGTGTGATCTGATTTGTGTGTGTGTATGTGTGTGCTGTTATGTTATGTATGTTCCGCAGCTGCAGGACCTTGATGTGTGGATGCGATGGGATGTATGTGTGAGGTGTGTGTGAGTGTGAGCCGGTGTACACTGGTAACTATGATACACATCGGGTAACTAAGGGACCTTAGTTACCCGATGTGTATAATGGTT
Source organism: Anomaloglossus baeobatrachus (assembly GCF_048569485.1). NCBI lineage: Eukaryota > Metazoa > Chordata > Amphibia > Anura > Aromobatidae > Anomaloglossus > Anomaloglossus baeobatrachus. Next base: position 378,826,629 of record NC_134357.1, on the reverse strand, counting down.
ACCAGCGTTCACGGCCTCCGTTAAGATCCCAGCATCGCAAGGTTATGTCTGGCGCTGCTGGGATCCTGACGGAGCCGGTGTAGAAGCAAGCGATATCTCAGCATGTTGTGATGTGTGGATGTGATGTGTGAGTGTGTGTGAGAGTGAGTGTGATCTGATGTGTGTGTACTCACCTGGGAATCGGAGCCCCGTGTCAGTTGGGCCACAGCGAGCGTGCATTGCGTGAGGGGGGCGGGGCCTGCAGAGAGCCGGGGCGAGAGGCCAATCCGTGTGGGGGGGCGGGGCCATGGCGAGCCCAGCGGCCAATCAGCTTTGTGTCACCGTAAGGACACAATTTCGGAGCATGACAGACAGACAGACAGACAGACAGACAGACAGAATAAGGCAATTATATATATAGATAAACACCCCCTGTGCATTATCATTACTATTATTATTGTGCCTCCTGAGCTTTCCCTATAATAATGATTCCACAACTCCAATATAGTGTGATGGTCCTCCCACACAGTATGATGGTCTCCATAGCTCCCCATAAGTAGTATTGTCCCCCCCCCATATCCCCACACATAGTATGATATCCCCCACAGCCTCAATAGAGCATGATGTTCCCTCACAAACTGTAGTATGATGGTCCGCCATAGCCCAATATAATATGAAAACCCCCCACAGTCTTCCATATAATATGATGGTCCCCCTACAGCCCTCCATATACTATGATGGTCCCCTCACAGCCCTAATACAGTATTATGGCAGCCATAGCTCACAAAAAAAACCCTTATATTCACCTAATTCAGCTTCTCTGTCCACCGCAGTCGCTTTTTCCTGTTCCATCCGGTCTTGCAGTGAACGGCGTCATTGCAATGCAGTGATGTCATCACATTACATGAAGTCAACTGTGTGGAGTCAGCCTCCAGCAGAGGCTGCAGGCTGGAAATATCTTGCGGCCTGCTGGAGTAAGTGAAGCAGCACACAGCCAGAGGTTCTGTGGCATTTGCCATATGGCCAGTTTGGCCCTGGGAGCAATGAATGCTACAAGGTGAGGGAAAGAAAGTTCCTGTACCATAATTTTTGACTGAATGATGACGAAGAGAAACCACACACTGAAATAATGGGTTATTGTAAAAACATAGCATGCAAATCCGGACAGTTCTTGGACATTTTAAACTTTTATGTGCGACAAATGTAGTATATACTTGTTTGGGATGAGGACCGCAAGATTATCTGTTAGTACAGGTAATGTGTGAAAGTACAAGGACAACAATAGGTTAAGTTTTTCCTCTTGTCTAAAGCCTTGTAATATTATTTTCAGTCATTTCTGGTAAAAGCTTATGAGTGACATCACAGGTCACAAAGATATTGTTTCCCACAGACAATGATTGCCATATATGTTTTTCTCCCCGATGCTCCTATACATTTCATCCATGTTTAAAATGGTTTGTCCCACCTAGACAAGCCTTATAGAAATGAAAGAAGACCTAGCTACCATAGATGTAGAGAATGACATGGACCGCAGATCCAAATCGCACATTCAAAAATCTAATGCTGCTGTTCAAAAATTTACAAAACTGAGCATGAGGTACTTAGTTTACCATTCTGACCAGACTGTATGAAGCCACTGCCACGTCCGATGAACCTCTCAGTGGGTCCTTAACTTTTTCTAGCTTTGAAGGTGCGGTACCCTGCACCAGCAGGGAAGGTGACCTAGTGCCTCACAGCACCCATGCTGCAAGGCTGAGCCGCCATGACTCCGGGCCACCCCACCCCACCCCACCGGCACAACATCTGCCATGCACTCCTCTTTTATATTTAAGATGGAGTGATCAGGAAGTCAAACCCTATCAGGTAGATAAAGGATTACTTGAGATTTTGGAAAGGCTTTTAAGGGCTGCTCCTGCTCTGACTGGTTTGGGGTGGCCATGTACTGTATGGCCTCCAATTTGATTCGTTGATCTCTATGTTGGTGATCAGTTTATTGTGGTAAAAGAACCTGTGGTGATCAGCTGCCAAATTCTGTGTAGGTGTTGTCCAGATGTATGGCGGACCTAACAAGTTTACATATCATTGTCCTATGAGCGAGCCTTTGGTTGCAGCCAATATGGCAGTTACAGGTATAGTGACTGTAGTATTAGCTGCCAACTAGCTTTCCAAAAAACAGGAATACTTGATGGAGACGACAATCGAAGGACCGTAGGACTTAAGCGGGCTTTACACGCTACGACATCGCTCAAGTGATCTCGTTGGGGTCACGGAATTTGTGACGCACATCCGGTCGCTTTAGCGATGCCGTTGCGTGTGACACCTATGAGCGATTTTGCATCGTCGCAAAAACGTGCAAAATCGCTCATCGGTGACATGGGGGTCCATTTTCAAATATCGTTCCTCTAGCAGTAACGAATTTGTTCCTCGTTCCTGCGGCAGCACACATCGCTCCGTGTGACACCGCAGGAACGAGGAAGCTCTCCTTACCTGCCTCCCGGCCACAATGCGGAAGGAAGGAGGTGGGCGAGATGTTCGTCCCGCTCATCTCCGCCCCTCCGCTTCTATTGGGCGGTGGATCAGTGATGCTGCTGTGACGTTGCTGTGATGCTGAATGAACCGCCCCCTTAGAAAGGAGGCGGTTCGCCGATCACAGCGACGTCGCAGGGAAGGTAAGTCCGTGTGACGGGTCCGGGCGATATTGTGCGACACGGGCAGAGATTTGCCCGTGTCGCACAACCGATGGGGGCAGGTACGCACACTGGCGATATCGGTACCGATATCGCAGTGTGTAAAGCTGCCTTTAGACTGAGAGTTGACCTTCTCAAAAACCACGAGTCAACTTGATTAATGGAGCAGCTTCCAAAAATATAGGGCTTCATTAGTCAAACGAAATAGAACCAAACCGTAAGAACGGCTCAAGAACGAGGAGCATTTAATTGAGCAGATAGAAGTAGGTGGAGGAACAGAACGTGGAAAGCAGAGGAACTGCAATCAGTCGGCATCATTAAATAAAGAATATAATTATCACAAATGAATAGCAGAGTGTAAGTGATTTACCAAATCACCGGCCAAAATACACTGACTCCCTTCTTCTTTACTTAGTACCAAAATGCAGCTCAGTGCAAATAAATGAATTGAGTTTTTCCTAAATCTGGCAGCAAGTAAGCTATGAGTAGAACCGTGTTTTTTTGCAAGAGATTAAGGAAAATTGGCAGAATTATGGGTAATCCTACACTATGTTGTCATTTTTGGCTGTGTATGCAGTAGAAAACGAGTCATATTTGTATCTTTTACTCTTCTTGGCCCTTTCATTTAATTCTTTTTTTTTTTTTTCTTCATCAAAATTACGTTTTATCTTTGTTTTTAATTCTGTTTTCCTAGGACATTCATCCACAATAAATAGTGACAACTTGGGAAGTTTCCATGATTAAGCGCTTGTCTGCTGCAATTTTTAAAAATGCTTGACACTGCTACTATGTTACTTCACTATATATTTTTTCCCCTATCCTGTCCACCCCTCCTAACACACAGGGGCAGAAACAGGGCAAAGTAATAATTTTTATTCACTTCTGAAAAGTTGCAGTAATAAAGAGAGCCTTGTTAACATCCGAGAGCCCAGCAGCCAGAGGTTTTCATAGGCCTATCATTGTTTGTTTTATCTGTCATTTGGAACCTCCTGAACTCTTAAAACATTGGCAAGAAAATCCTTTAACTGTTGGCCCGCTTCACCCCATGTACACAACCTGTTCTCGAAGCAAGTGTTCCTTTCACAGAGGGGATACTGTGCTGTCTTGTTTAGTGTGCAGCATTTTGGGATAACGGTGAGGGGATATAGACATAGATGAGGAGTAGACGAAGTTACAATTTAATGTACAGTAAATATTGTCTATAAACCATGAAGACGTTGGTGAATAGTATCCATTCCCCACATCAGGACCCCATTCTAGGCTCAAGAGCGGAGACCCTGTATGCTCTATTATTAAAGAGCTTGTTTGTGATAACAGAACTCCTTATAAAGGGTATGTTCACGTCTGCAACCATTTTTCGTATTCGTCCAATCTATCCAATTTAGTAATGAAGCAAAATGTCTTTGGGTAATTGGCTGACATTCCTACTGTGTATGGGTACGTTCACATGGATTTGCAGCCTATCCTGATATTGATAACCCTTTTTAGCTGAAAAAAATAAGACTTCAATACATGTGACTATATATATAAATGGAGAATCTTAATATATGAAGAAAGAAGCATAGAGTTTTTATAGTACAAAATGGTACAAAAAGTTTAAGACATTAGGTGAACATCCCTAAAAGTGCCCGGACCAGGCCATATATATATATATATATATATATATATATATATATATATATCTATATCACTAGGGATTCATGATATGTAAAACATTTACAAAGTTTTAAGGCAAAGAATTTGTTATTATGATAGACTCCATATTGGACAATGGCCATAGTGGACAAATCCCCTCCCGATCCAATATCCGTTAGTATGACATACTGACAATATCAGGTAGTGGATAACTACAAGCGGTGATGATAAAGGCAGAATGAACAGCCGGTCACGGGGAAGAACCTCAAGAAAACTCCCAACGTACGTTTCAATGTCTTTTTGGCATAAATTCTTCATCAGGGGAGAGGCTTTTTTTTAATTTGTTTATTAAAGTGACTCTATCAGCAGATTTCTGCAATGTAATCTGAAGACCGCATGCTGCAGGAAACAGAGAATTTAGCCCTGCATCTGTTATCTCAGTCATTTTTTGGTTTCACTTTATCTTTATCATTAATGGGTCTCAGCAGTATGTGAGCTTGAGTCTAACTCCGCCCCCTTCTGTGATTAGCAACTTCTGTTTATGGAAATATACACTGAATGCCTGGTGTGGGCGGAGCAACTCCCAGAGCTCTGTTACATGCAAAAATTTCAAATCTTTCAGTGTGTCGGAACAGCTGCAGCCACTAATCTAAGTGATACATCGTCGAACTCAGTGCCTCTTTGCCTACATCATGCTGCTCTCACGTGAGGTAGCAAAAGCCTGCTGATAGATTCCCTTTAAGTTAATCAGCAGTAAATTGAATTCCCTTTTGAACTCAATGGGAAAGTTCCTCAGTAAGCTCCCTATGTATTCTACAACATAGGTTGACATACTCTTGATAAAAAAAAAAAAAATACACTCAGCAGGTCACTTCCTGCACATGAGATACCCACCCTCAGCATGTTAATGAGAATTTTGAATTCTCAACTACTTTGCAGTTATTGTGAAACGCTTCTGATTTTCTTCTTAAAATTCTGGAATAAAATGGGTGCTTTTAGGATCAAATTTCTTGTACATGTGAACAGAGCCTTACAGGGACAAGTCTTGTTGAAAATGACCTCATCGAATCCGGAGAAACTCTTGTTGGTAATTTTCACTGGTAGTGTGACTGCTGTGAGCTAAACATGTAAAAATACTAATCTCTCACTCATTATTGTTCCCAGACTGATGGATCTTACACAGAAATGTTTAAATGGGCATTCGGGTTACAAAAATTATCATCTATCAACAGGATTGGTAATAACTTCTAGATTGGCGAGGTGTCCGATCACTGAGCCCTTCCAAAGAGAATGAATGGAGCGGTGGGGACAAAAATGCCTCTATCCTGTGGAAAGGTGATAGCTTTTTGTAGCTGGAATACCCCTTTATCGAAGCCATAGTCACACCTACACAACTGGTCTACTTGATGTCTATAGGACTCAATGGCTATCTTGTGACACCCATAGACCTTGACTGGAAAAATTGTTTCTATGCATGAGCATTATCACTTTCAAACGATGGATATAGGAACCCCCATTTTCATAATGGTTGGGGATCTAAGCTATGAGAGCCCTAGTATCCTAAACGTCATTGTTCTGTGGATCGGTGACAAATGTTGTTCATTGGCCAACATCTTAGGAAAAGTGATCAATGAAAGCACAAATGTACTTTTATATGAAGTTAAAATGTATCTCCAGTTACTTATAAACTACACTAGTTCCAGCCAAAGGAAGTAATTTGGTTGGATCACTAAGTGTTGCTCCAGCTGCTTAGGTTGGTTCTTCCACGTGAAGCTGAGCATTGGACCGAAGCAAACCAACGTTTCACCCTACAAGCTTCTGTGCAGTTAAAACATTTGACAGCTGCCATGCAAATCTTGTTTCAAGTGACTGTTTTTTTCACTAATCCCCCTTTCTGATTTGTTTATTTCATTAAGCTTAAGTGGCTTTTCTTTGGATAGTCATCTTTCCTTATGTCTTATTATGGCACAATACAGCATTTTGGATCATCTCTTTAACATCAGTTAACTTCATCTCAACAATCTTAGCTACATTATCCCTTTTTGGGAAAATGTTCCCCTTAGGGGCCTATTCCGTAGTGTCCAGTAAGTTTTATTCCTCATAGGATTTATTAGACAAAAGAAATGTTTCAATCCTATTTATGATTCCGTTTTCACATAGAAGTATGATTAATCTTATTTTCATTTATTTTAGCTCTTAAACGGAATCTGTCAGCAGGATTTTGCAATGTAATCTGAGGACAGCATGCTTCAAGGGCTAGAAAGGAAAAAAACAACTGTGCTTCTCTCATCTGTGTGTGTGCGCTATTGTTTGCCTAAACTAAAGGTCAGGATCCGACGAAGCGCCACTGTGCGTGAAACTTCTGCCGTCGTCCAGGACATCTCCTGCATGAAATTAAGAATTTGACTTTGTCTGGCATGCCCCCACCTGTGATTGACACCTCAAGCAATGCACAATCTGTATTGAAAATTTAGTGTGGGCGGGACAGCTAAAATCAATTCTTTGATGTCACAACGGCTCCACCCAGTACCAAGTTGAGCATGATTAGTTTCAGAATCTCTTTGCCTGCATTCTGCTGCTCTCAGATGAAGTAGCAAAAACCTCTTGACAGATTCCCTCTAATGGCTGCAGCCTTATTGAGTCTGTGTTTTGGCATTACGCTTTCCAGTATTCTATAGACCGGTTTCTTCACAGCCCTAGGCTATATTCAGTCACCTCTCGATCCTTGACCATACCATACCATATTGATTGACAAAACAATATTTTATCTACTGTAATTTGATGTTTTGTTTATAGGATTTTTTTAATTATTTTACAAGAATATATATCATAAATAGCTATACTGATTTGTATCTAGACTTGAGGGCCACGTTTTTGCTACATTAACTGAAGGAGTATGACCTTACTTGAGAATAGCATCCATCGCCTCAATTTTTTTTTTTTATTATTCTCTACTTACCCTTTTTGATTGATTCTTCTAGTTTTGCATTTTGCTGCCATCCTCATCACTGGTAGTATGAGGTGGTAACTGCAGCCCATTCAGGTTGTGTAAGTAGTCCAGCTCCATCCTGCTGGTACATTCATGTGTAAGAAAAGTCGAACAGAGCCATAGAAAGGCATCAATCCTTAATCAAAACTGGTATCTACTCCTTGGTGAGAGGAGGAACAGGAAGAATACTACTAAAGCTAAACACAATTTCTGCAGTCAAGCTACATATTTCTGACCAGTCAGACTCTGATTCAATGAGGGTGGCATGAAGGCTTGATGTCCTCTAATAGAACCTGTATTTGGCCTGGCACTTTGCAGCTTGATGCCAAAGAGTTGTTGAAATGGCAGGTCCATCCCAATGTGTTCACAGATGACAACTCGTTAATGCACAACTCCAGTGTGTTTTTTTTTTTGTTAGTTACTTCATCGCTGGAGTGGTGCTTTAAATCTAAGTCCACTGTCCCCAGTCTTATACTTGTCCTCTGGCGTCTTCACCTTGTTTGTTTCAGTGTTGCCCTGGTCCTGTGGCGCCATGTTGTGACTGTAACTTCAAACTGTCCGGAAAGCAGGAGTTACATCACAAACTCTCACTGAAAGTCTGAGAGCCAGCACGAGGCTCTAATAGACTTACATTGAAGCATGACCTCAGGCACGCTTCATGAAACACTGGAGCAACCAGCAGATCAAAAACTACAGGAGACCAACCGGAGTGTCGCTGATAACAGATGAAGACACTGGAGGGTAAGTATATAACTAGGAGCTGGGGACTTAGATTGAAAACACCATTCCAGTGGTGAAATAAAAAAAATGCTGGAGTGGTGCTTTTACAGTGAGCACAGGGGACAGATGTGAGAGACCTGAACCCGATTAAGAAGCTCTGGGACATTATGTATCCATTCATCTTATGCAGCCAACCAGCTCCACAAACTGTCCAGGAGCTCACAGATGTCCTGATCAAGCTTTAGGAAGAAATCCCCCTAGGACATAATGTGGTATCTCATCATTAACATCCCCAGATGTTGTCAGGAATGCATACAAGCATGTGGGTGCCATAGACAACATTGAGTTGCAAATTAGATCCGGCTGTAATTTTCAATCTATATTTTTTTACCTTGATTTTCAGGGTTTTTATTTATATGTGTGTGTATTATGTGTATATATATATATAATATTTATGCACACAGAAGACAGAACTCAATATCATTATCTACAGTATGGTCTCTTATAAAAATGATGGCCTCCATATGCATATATGCAATACTTTTAACAATCTAATGCAGATATCATGCTCTTAAGTAACATATATACTTGATGCTGGGCAAAAGAAGCAAATAAATCTGGAACAGTGTTATCTCATTACTAAAATCAGAATAACGTAATGGCACGAAAGGTTTGTAAAAGCCTCATGTATAGTACAGGAACATATAGTAGTTGGAAAAGGATTGCTATTAATTGGGTGATGAAACAATGAAAGCAGTCTTACAGCTGTGCTGGGGAGTGGCATTCTACCAGTCTGCGGCACAGCCTCCTGAAGAAAATGGATATGTCAATGCCGCAACGTTTGTACAGGTGCAGCGCGGGAAACAATGAGTCACTGTACATCTGGAGCTTTCCACCGAGGTCCAAACTTATGGAAACGTAATGGCAGAGCTTCATTTCTGAAGGCTCTCGGCAAAGTTCCAGTGCTTGCTTTAAGTCTTCCATAAAAAAAAAAAACTGTGAAGAATGCCGGGACCTTTGCAGTGTAAGTGTGTATGTCTACATATATGTGTATATAATATATCTATATATTGTTATATTTTTCCTTTCCATTCAATTATAATTTATTGTTTAAACAGGAATCCATTGTATATTTCCTTGTATAGAAAAAATGGAGATGCTGAACTCTGGGTTGTGCAGTTTTTTGTCATGTAATATCTGTTCCGGAGTGGCCTGTCCTGGTGGGTAAACCTTTTAATGGATACCATAAGAGTACTTATAGTATATTCATGGTCTATACAAACTTTGGTGTCATGTTAAAAAAGTTAGAAATATATACATAATAAATACATACATATTATACACTACTCACAAAATGTTAGGGATATCTGGCTTTTTCTGGTGAAATTTATGGGAAGCCTAAAAAGTTCACGCTACAGTGATATTTTGTCATGACAGTAGTGCATTTAAGTAGAAGTATGCAATGATAATTTTTTCATCTCAAACAGTTTATTGAAACAAAGCCAACAACAGTGGTGGGTATACCACCCTACAAATGTCAGTGTCTCAGTAATTTGTCATGTAGCCTTGAGCATCAATTACAGCTTGACAACAACATCCCATGCTGTTTACAATTCAATTGTGTATTGAGGCATGGCATCCTACTCTTATTGAAGGGCGTCCCTCAGGTCATTGAGATTCTGGGGTGCAGAGATACGAGCATCTACACGATAACTCAGTTGATCCCATAGGTTTTCTATGGGAATCAGGTCTGGAGAAAGTGCAGGCCACTTCATTTAAGCTACCCCAGCCTTCAGCAGCCGTTCCCTAATAAAAGCACCTTGATGAGCTGGAGCATTATTGCCATTTATGAAGAAATTAGGCTTGAGGTGTTGGATTATGACTGGATTATTTATGCTATTCAAGTAGTAGGGGCTTATCACTGAACCATTCACTAAGTGTATGGCAGTTTTGTATTGACTACACACATGCCCACACTGTAAATACCAAAAATTCATCTAGTGACAGCAATGGCTAAGGCATCTCCTTGACATCTCCAACATCGTTGGCGGCCATTGTTTCTTTCATCACTGAACAGCACTGAGGTCCAGCAAGATGATGACACCTGGGCCTGTTGGTGGGGTCAGGTACCCTTGCAGGTCGTCTAGCATACAGACCACGCTGATGTTAATGGTTTTGAATGGTCTGATGTAACACTTTGGTGTAACACTTTAGGGAGGCTCTCACCTCCCTAAAGTGTGCCTAGAGTTTTATAGCATTCATCATCCGCTTCCAAAGGGCATTGTCTACAAAAAAGCGGTTATCAGTTTGGGCAATGGCCAAAGGATGTCTACTTATATGCATCTCTGTTGCAACCTGCTGATGACACTCTTTGACACTCTAAGCTCAGTTGCTACTTCCATCTGAGACCATCCTGTTTGAAGCCTTGCAAAGGGGAGGTACTGTTGATCACTTTTTAGGTGTTGTCTTGATCTTATGATGTCAAAATGTGAACAGCACGATGAGGAGGACTGTTTAAATACCAATTCTTATTGAACCCTGAAATTTATTGGGTGATTCTTGGATCAAGCACCTGTTGTGATTTTTGCCAATAAATTCCTTTATAGAGAACAGCAAGTTGTGCAAAAAGTACTGAAGCATTTAACAGTTGGACATGTACATTCAAAAGTATAGAGAAGGTCATATTAAGTTAACCTGAAAGAATTAGAATGCACTTTAGGATCATCCTGAAATTTCACGCCAAAACCATATGTCCCTAACTTTTTGTGAGTAGTGTGTGTTGATGACTACAAAATGCAGTTTATAAATTAAGGACTTTATTACTAAAGGAAATAGAAATCCAAACCTACAGGGCCCTATGCAAAAAAGTGATTGCCCCACTCCCTTCTAAAACATATTAACTGTGGTTTATCACATCTTTGGGAAGCTAAGTTCAATATCCCTTGCTACACCCAGGCCTCATTACTTCCACACCTATTTTCAATCAATAAATAACTTAAATAGGACCTGCCTGACCAAGTTAAGTAGATCAAAAGATCCTCAAAGGCTAGACATGTTATGATCCAAAGAAATTCAAGAACAAATGAGAAACAATGTAATTGAAATCTATTAGTCTGGAAAAGGTTATAAAGCCATTTATAAAGTTTTGAGACTCCATCGAACCACAATAAGAGCCGTTATCCACAAATGGCGAAAACAAGGAACAGTGGTGAACCTTCCCAGGAGTGGCCGACTTAACAAAATTATCTCAAGAGCGCAGCGAGGACTCATCAAACATGTTACAAAACACCCAAACACAACTTCCAAAGAACTACACACCTCACTTGCCTCTGTTAAGGTCAGTGTTCATGACTCCACCATAAGAAAAAGACTGGGCAAAAATGGCCTGCATGGCAGAGATCCAATATGGAAAAAACTGCTGAGCAGAAAGAACGTAAAAGCTTGTCTCACTTTTGCCAGAAAACATCTAGATGATCCCCAAAATCTTTGGGAGAAAACTCTGTGGACTGACAAGACAAAAGTTGACATTTTTGGGAGGTGTATGTACCATTACATGTGGCGTTGGCGTAAAAGTAACACAGCATTTCAGAAAAGGAACATCATACCAACCGTAAAATATTGTGGTAGTGGCTTGATGGTCTTGGGGCTGTTTTGCTGCTTCAGGACCTGGACGACTTGCTGTGGTAAATGAAACCATGAATTCTGCTGTCTACCAAAAAAATCCTGAAGGAGAATGTCCAGCCATCTGTTCATGACCTCTAGCTGAAGCACACTTTGGTTATGCAACAGGACAATGATCCAAAACGCACCAGCAAGTCCACCTCTGAATGGCTTAAGATTACAAAATTGATGCTTTGGCGTGGCCTAATCAAAGTCCTGACCTTGGTCCAATAGAGATGATGTGGCATGACCTTAAAAAGGCGGTTTATGCTTGGAAACCAATGTGGCTGAATTACAACAATTCTGCAAAAATGAGTGGGCCATAATTCCTGAAGAGCATTTTAAAGGTCGCATTGCCAGTTATCACAAATGATTGATTGCAGTTGTTGCTTATAAGTGTAAGAAAAAGACTGATGGCACATCCTATCTTTCCAATGTGAATAGGTGCAAACTGAATATGAAACTTAGTAACAAAAAGGAGACAGTTGCACACTACAGTGCTGAGATATGTGGAACAATGAATAAGGGAATATAGACATGCATTACTGCTATGAAAAAACATGTAACAATTGAGATACTTAGCACACAAAATTGGCCAGATTTTATGTGTGCTCAACAGCCATCGGCAAGGCGACTTCATTTTTGTTGGGTCCCTATCAAACTAATGCCTCTTTTTGGGTTAAACAAAACCCTACAATTTATGGGCGGACAGGAACCTGCAAATGGAGAATTAAAAATGCCTGAGGATGAAAGCAGAAAGCAGGAGTGCTCAATCAGAAGGCATAACCCATAGTAACAAATGGAGACAGTTGTACACTGCAGTGCTAAGATACGTGGAAAAATGAATAAGGGAATGTGTCATCAGTCTTTTTCTTAAATTACTGAAGACAAAAGAGAGTCCTGGAAGTGGTGATTTGGTCCCCATAGAGCCCTGATCTTAATATCAACATTGAGTCTGTCTGAGATGACAGATGTCATCAAGTTTGTGTGAGATAAAGAGACTGAAGAATTTGAGCATCAGCAAGATCTGTGGTTTAGTTCTCCAAGATGTACGGAACAACCTTCATGCTGAGTTCCTTCAAAAACTGTGGGCAAGTGTAGAAGATGCTCTTAGCTGTTTTGAACGTTGATTTTGTTCACCAGTAATGAGTGAGTGTGCTTGGCACTGCTCGTTACTCAATCGGGTGTCTGGGTACTTGGGTACTCACAGAGTGCGGCCAAGTAGCGCGGGTGGTCTGATATTTTGTCCGTGAAACAACAACCACAATGCACAGGCTTTCTTCATTGCACAATGTGTGCAGGTGTCAAGGGAGAAATTTAGGTAAGACTGCTAATAGAGTCTTTGTACAGGGCAAATCCAGAGGTACGGGCCAAATTAGCTATCTGTACAGATATTAATGAATCAGACTGATCACAACGAGACGTGTTCACTGTTTGAGCCAGTATAGGTGACTGACCTGTGTAATGAATAGATCAGATATTAGTATAACATTTCAGCCTTCAGACATGTACAAAGTATCAAAATCTGTCTTTTCTCATACATCGAAGCTGTATAAGGAGGTTTTGGGGAGGTTAGGGAGAAGCGCAGAAACATAGAAACATGCATTTCATCTGACAGATAACACATTCCTTCTTTGTGTGAAACTACTGATAAGACTTTTACTATGAAGGCCTTCACTGTTCATTGTTCATTCTGGCTTCATTATCTTTGGTTAAGCCCCTCCTGAACATACAACTTAGAATCCTATTATGGTGTCTGTGCGATTGTCATATAGACACACAGATATTTATGCAGTGACATCTATAATTTGATTATTTACATACACAGATAATCTTATTACATTTGAACAAACAATCTATAGCCCAGGCTACCCTCACACAGGTACACAGGGAAGAGGCATTCATGGTCTCTAAATGGCTCTCTCGGGGGATAAAGCAACGCATTCGGATATAGTGTGACCCAAAAACAAAGAACCCCGCCTCCCATCAGAAATGCTGTGTTTATGGCTGACTGTATGTGGGCGGTGACCCAAACAGACTAATCACTGACTTTCTATAACACAGGTCTACAAAAAATCATCACATGTGACTTTGTACTTTTCTGAATCATCTTTTTGTCCTCATTTAAAAAATGTATATAGTTTTTCTGTAGCACGTATAGTTTCCATGGAGCAGCATCATTATTATAAGGTATAGGAAATATACTGGGGACATTAAGAAAACGGTAATCTACATATCAGAAAAAAAGCTTCACCTTACAAAACACTTATTATTGAACCAAAATAATTTCACATGCAAAATAAAAACCAAACTATGAGCAGAAATTAAAAGTGCTTGACAGTAGACTGTCGTTGATATTTTTCAGGGTTGTCTCTATATAACATCTAACAGTAATCTGCCATCATTGAGTCATTCCAAAAACCCTGGTAGTGGTGTTCCATTACTTTAATGTCCTTGTGAAACCGCTCACCTTGTTCATCACTTACACCCCCAAGATTTTGAGGGAAGAAATCTAAATGTGAATGCAAAAAGTGCATTTTCATAGACATGCAACATCCAAGACACTGGAATGCATTTAGCAGTTCCTCAACACCTTCAACATATTCTGGAGATTTACTTTTTTAATAAGACGTTTTCACATATCCACTTGAAGCCTTTCCAAGATCTCAATTCCTTATTTAGAGTTCCTTCAAACACATCATCTCTCATAAGCTCTCTGATCTGAGGACCAACAAATACCCTTTCCTTCAGTTTTGCTGGTGAAATGCTGGAGAATTTCTGTGAATTGTACTGAAACCCCTGTGAATTTGTCTTTTCCATGGCTTTCACAAAGTTTTTAATCAATCCCAACTTTATATGTAGTGGAGGAAGAAAGATTTTTGTTGGAGCAACTACTGTATAGGATTATGCTGAACATTGTTTCTGCCTGGAGAATAATGTTTCTCTGTCTCCAATCACAACAAACCATGATCTACTGTATTTTTACTGTCCCATAAACACAAGAAGCAACAATATTGTGTGAAACCCCTTGCAATTCCCGTTAGCAGACCAATCACTTTCAAATTTCCACAGATATTCCATTGATGATGCTTATATTGTATAGCATCCAATAGAACTGACAGATTTTCATAACTTTCTTTAGATGAAATGAGTGAGCAATAGGGATTGATGGTTTCATATTTCCATTGTGAAGCAACACTGCTTTCAAACCTCTCTGGGATGAGTCATTAAACAATCGGCAATCTGCAACAAACTATTCTTGGTTTAGTTCTTCAAAGAGGCCATTCACATTGCTACAGTAAATCATTGGTTTATCAACTGTGAAAAATTGTGTTAGTGTTACTTCTGTTTCGGTAATAACACACTTTGACATCATCATGAAGATTCTTCTGTTTTAGCCTAGATGCAAGAAGTTCAGCTTTATCTTTTGACAATGAAAGGCCTCTGATGAGATCATTTATTTCATGTTGAGTAAAGCGTTCTGGCTGCTCGGCTGCTCCATCAGGTGCATGCTTATCTTGACTTGAGGTCTTCATGTCTTCGCCAGTAGGTTCAGCTCCATAGTCTTCGTATTCTGCTTCATTTTCATCCAATCCAGACAACGGTGGTACAAGAACTGGCAAGGTACCATCTGGCCTAATCGCAGATTCAAGTTCAGGGTGATTAATCATTTGTTTGTTCTTTGTAGAAAAGCCGTTCAGTTTGACAAAAGTAGCAGTCATCACTGATTTTTGGGTTCTCTCCAAATCATGGGAACAGCAAATGGCATAACCACTTTCCTCATATTCAACCAGTCAAGAAGACCATTTGAACAACTTGAGCATATCACATGAGGAGCCCAGCATACATTGAAAATGCAGAAATAACGTAATAACAAAAATGCTTCTATCTCAAAAACGTTGTGAAAGAGCAAAACTAAGCATATTTTTGGAATCCGCACATCAAACTCCATAAAACAGACATATTACCTTTTTTGCTGATTTTTTTTTTTTGTGTTGACCAGTGTAATGCTTGTTATGCTTGTCGAGCTCATCCGAGCATCTGACCAGCTCGAATCGAGTAGCGAGCATTCAAGCATTTTAGATCTCACCCATCACTATAGTGATAGGGTGAGACATAGTGATAGGGAATTTTGATTGTGAGCCCCAATGGGGACCGTGATGATGTCTGTCAAGTGCTGACAAATATAAAGGCGCTATATAAGCTGTGTATGTACATATTTTTTAAAGCAACACATGTATGTTTTTGTTTTAATACAATACTGCAAGAGTTAATCCCCGTTAAAAAAAAAAAAAAAATGCAAGTTGTTTTTTTTGGTCCAGGTATATAGAGTGAAGTACTTCAATTAATGGAGCCAGAGTTTATTTTTCTTGCCTCTTTACATTTACCTGATGTAAGTTTTGTAATAAGTGTTAAGCAATTCTCAGGGTAACAATTTTACTATGCCATAAAAAGAGCGTAGCAAATATATCGTAAGTCGCAGAGTTTGTTTATTTAAAAACGGAGAGGTAATTTATGGAGTGTGCTACATGTAACCGGGTCTGCCTTATTAAAGCCAAGTAATCCTAATTTACAATGTATTCCACTGAGAAAAAACATGTCCCGTGACTCGCAGCGAACAACCCCTACCCATTGGCCAGACGTGACCTCATTGTTTGTAAGCACTATAAAATATAATTGAACCATCAGTTGAATTGTAATCATACTATGAACCGTCTAATGTGTCTCTGTTAGTTTATCAAGCCTTATTAAATATTGTAATAACCAGATGTAAGTGGCACCATGATTCTTTAGGCAGGTGTTTACAGCCTACAAACACGAGCGATCCACTTGCTGCTTTTATATGCTGGAAAATGGATGGCTTTATATACCGGGTTTAATTACTGGCTTGTTAGAATAGAAAAAAGTTCTTCAGCTCCTAGAATTCATGGATTTGTCGCAGAACGCTTTGAGCCTTGTTCCTTAACTCCTTATGATACCAGATTGCATTTTATGTACTTATAAAACAAAAAGCTTCCCATCTCTCCACTGTAAGCCTTTGTCCTGTAGGCAATGCTTTTTATGCATTAAGGCTCCTTTCACACATCCGTTTTTTGCCGTCAGGCACAATCCAGCGAAATGCGGATAAAGCGGATCCGGGCGCTACATCAGTTTTATTCCCCATTGACTTGTATTTAGCGCTGGAAGGTGCTGGATGGCCTTGCGTTGAATGCGGTGTCCGCCAGATCCAGCGAAATTTCTTCGTCCGGCTGCCGGAAAGGACGCAGCATGCAGCGTTTTTTGTCTCTGGCAAAAAAACAGACCACGCTTGATCCGGCGCTGTCCGGCATGTTGCATAATGGAAGCCTATGGGTGCCGGATCCGTCGTCATCCGGCTTATGACAGAATCCAACAACTGATTCGTTTTTTTTGAACAGAGCATGCGGATCTGTCAAAAAACGGCAGGAATGTATTGAAAAAACGGATGCGACGGATCCGTTTTTTCACCGGATCCGTCGCATCAGTTTTTGTCGCCGGTTCGTGCCTTACGGCGAAAAATGGATGTGTGAAATCAGCCTAACACATAATTTTCTTGCTAATATTTTGCACAATACGTATAGGGCAAGTATCTTTCCACATATTAGTTATCTTTACATACAATATTTTGTCCTAATTGGTTTCCTAATGTTTTTCATAAAGTTCTCTAAATCTCTTGCAAAGACATAACCTTATAATAACATTTTAGCCAACACTAGAATGATTCTTTTCTATGCTGTTTTACTATTGAGGTCATTGCAATGTTCCCCCTATTGTTATCTGCCTTTTAAAATGGATTTTGTCCTCAAAATAATTTTTACAATTGAGTTTTATTAAAAGTGTTGCACTGTTTGTCTTCTGTAGCCTCTGTGCTGCTGTTTCTTGTTGGCTACAGAATGGGTTAATTGAAAATCAATCCGTCATCTCTTATGGACTGTGAATTTATACCTCATTTATGTGTCTTTTACTGAGCTCTTCTGTGCTGATTTATGACCACAGGCCACATCAAAGCTGAGCTCAACTTTCATGTGGTCGTAAATTACATTAGTTAGCCAAACCACGGTTATTGTGATCTGTAGGGTTCCCAGCATTCAGGCTCCCGGCTATCAGAAGTTACCAATGATTCTGTGGATTGGGAATACCTCTTAAACCACCTAAATGCCACGGTCAATAAAATCTGACAGCCACATTCAAGTGGTGTGATTAATTTTGGGTGCCGTTTTGATGCCTTCCTCCCTGCCCCCTCCCCACGGGATGCGATCGCGAGTGCAAATGGGTTGCTATGGGAGGCAGGGGCCTAACAGTCCCTGCCACCACCATCTTTGCATTCCTGTAAAGTTGAACCAAAGGGTACGCTCACACGAGCGTATGAATCGGACAAGTGCAATGCGTGAAAATCTCTCATTGCACTGGGACCAATGCAGAGCAGTTGGTCAGCTTTTTTCTCACCCAGATTCTGGATGAGAGAAAAGTCGCAACATGCTGCGATTTGCTGCTGAAATCATGTGAGACTCGCCTATACAAGTCAATGGGTGTGAGAAAAAAAACGGACGCCACACGGACGGTACGCGGACCATCCTAGTGACATCCGTTTTTATGGATGCAATTCTATAAGGTAGCACAGAACACTGTAAATGCTCCTGTAAATCACTGTAAATGACTAATAGCTGCTGCGGAAAAAAACGGATTTTATAATGACAGAATACTGAGAGCACACTGCCGACAAGTGAGAAAAACTCGTCCTACTCTGCTGGATGAGAAAGGAACCGTTTTGTCAAACGTTCATGTGATTCCAGCCTAAGGTGGAGCGTCATACAAAATTATTAATTTCACTGCATACATGTATTGCAATACTGATAGTTTGCAATTTATAATGCAAACAACCAAAGAATGGCAGGTTTCTATAGTGAGTCTAAAAAAATGAAAAAGTAAAAAAACATTTTTCAAAGAGTAAAAAAAAGTGCTGATAAGCGTCAGCTTGTCTTGGAAACACAGTCTATAGTCGTACAGCTCATTATATAAATATATGTAAGTGTGTGTGTGTGTGTGTATGTGTAATATATCTAAATATACAGTATATATATGCGCGCACACACGAAATCAAAATTAGAGAACAATGTATGATCAGAAATAAATTAATTTCCATGCCACTAGAACAGTGTTTTACAAAAGATCCAAAGTTTATCAACATAAAACTTATGTTTTGCCCAAAACGTGATGATCATAATTAGAGAACAACAATGACTGTAGCACAGAGAAATGTTATAACTAAATTTTCTGAAGGTAACAACAGTCACCAATCAGTAGGAAATGTACAGGTCTTTGCTTTAAATGACTTCAGCACATCTGTAGCCACAGGACATCACTAGTCTCTCACACTGCTCTGGTGTGATTTTGGTCCACTCTTCTTCCAGTCTCTTCCACAGTTCTTTGACTGTTGTGGGTTTCTTGGCCATATTTTTGTCACCAAAGATTTTCCAGAGGTTTTCTGTTGGGTTTGATCAGGACTCTGGACTGGTCATTTCATTGCTTCAATGCTTTCTATTTCAAGGAACTGTTTTACCCGTTTTGCTGGGGGGCATTGTTCTGCATTAAAATTGCTGGCTGATTGAGTGATGAACGCAAGTAAGGAACCACGTGTCGTTGAACAAGGTTCTGATACATACTTGCATTCACTCTGCCATGTAGCCGTATGAGAGGTTCACCTCCTGCTGCAGAAAACATTCCCCAAACAATGACCCTTCCTCCACCACCTTTCACTGACTTCTTAACACACTTTGGGTTCAGTCTTTCCCCAGTTTGTCGATGAACATAATGTTTCCCATCAGACCCAAATAAATTAAACTTGCTTTCATCACTAAAATGAACTGTGGACCAGTTCTGCTCTGTCCACACAATATGTTCATTTTGATTCTTTCAGTTACTGAGAGGTTTGGTCACTGCAGATTGAGCTTTCAGTCCAAATGCTCTTAAACTTATCCTGTCCTCTCTTGCATTTGTCTCTCGAGGGTGACTAGCCTCCTTTGAGGACTTGAGTTTGTGATGTTGTAAAGATGCAATATTCTCGAAATCACAGAATTAAAACGACCAACTTCCCTTGCTATGGCTGATGTGGTCACCCCTTTAGCCTTCATCTGGACAACCTGCTGCTGGAGGGTTTCAGTCACTTTGGAACAGCACACCATTTTTGCAAAGTCAGTGCAAACTGGGAAGTTAGGCTGCCAGTTAAATAGGGTGTGTCAGATAGTTAAGGAATTTAGCATCAGATGCCAGATTAACACCAATAACTTGCAGGTATCTGAAAGTGTTCTCTAATTTTGATCAGTGTTCTTTTCCATTTATCTCATTTACATTTTTATGTGCTTTAGAATAAATTCAATGTATGAAATAAACTGAAAATACTGCTAGTTTACTCATGTTAGGATATAATCACATAGGACTATACAATGATCTTAACATTTAGGGAATTGTGTGTTCTTCAATTTTGATCTCCAGTATCTATATCTATCTACCTATATACTGTGTATGTGTAGGTATGTGTGTGTATATATATGTATATATATGTATGTATATATATATATATATATATATATATATATATATATATATATATATATATATATATAATATGAGGGGCAAGCACCCCGAAACACTGTGTCTGCAAATTGGGATTCTGATCTGGCTTATATATCCTGAGTCATATTGCAAAGGATTGTTGAAAATCCACTTGTGACTTTTAGGATCGCTACTTCCAATAGGTGGCGCTGTGCTAGAGTTTGTCTCCTTTACTGGAGAGACAATTTGTGTATATATATATATATATATATATATATATATATATATATATATATATATATATATATATATATATATTATATACAGTACAGACCAAAAGTTTGGACACACGTAATTCAAAGAGTTTTTTTCATTTTCATGACTCTGAAAACTGTAAATTCACATTGAAGGCATCAAAATTATGAATTAACATATGTGGAATGAAATACTTAACAAAAAAGTGTGAAACAACTAAAAATATGTCTTGTATTCTAGGTTCTTCAAAGTAGCCACCTTTTGCTTTGATTACTGCTTTGCACACTCTTGCCATTTTCTTGATGAGCTTCAAGAGGTAGTCACCGGAAATGGTTTTCCAACAGTCTTGAAGGAGATCCCAGAGATGCTTAGCACTTGTTGGCCCTTTTGCCTTCACTCTGTGGTCCAGCTCACCCCAAACCATCTCGATTGGGTTCAGGTCTGGTGACTGTGGAGACCAGGTCATCTGGCGTAGCACCCCATCACTCTCCTTCTTAGTCAAATAGCCCTTACACAGCCTGGAGGTGTGTTTGGGATCATTGTCCTGTTGAAAAATAAATGATGGTCCAACTAAACGCAAACCGGATGGAATAGAATGCAGCTGCAAGATGCTGTGGTAGCCATGCTGGTTCAGTATGCCTTCAATTTTGAATAAATCCCCAACCGTGTCATCAGCAAAGCACCCCCACATCATCACACTTCTTCCTCCATGCTTCACGGTGGGAACCAGGCATGTAGAGTCCATCCGTTTACCTTTTCTGCGTCTCACAAAGACACGGTGGTTGGATCCAGAGACCTCAAATTTGGACTCATCAGACCAAAGCACAGATTTCCACTGGTCTAATGTCCATTCCTTGTGTTCTTTAGCCCAAGCAAGTCTCTTCTACTTGTTGCCTGTCCTTAGCAGTGGTTTTCTAGCAGCTATTTTACCATGAAGGCCTGCTGCACAAAGTCTCCTCTTAACAGTTGTTCTAGAGATGTGTCTGCTGCTAGAACTCTGTGTGGCATTGACCTTGTCTCTAATCTGAGTGGCTGTTAACTTGCAATTTCTGAGGCTGGTGACTCGGATAAATGTATCCTCCGCAGAAGAGGTTACTCTTGGTCTTCCTTTCCTTAGACGATCCTCATGCGAGACAGTTTCTTTGTAGCAGTTTGATGTTTTTTGCCCCTGCACTTGAGGACCCTTTCAAAGTTTTCCCAATTTTTCGGACTGACTGACCTTCATTTCTTAAAGTAATGATGGCCACTCGTTTTTCTTTATTTAGCTGCTTTTTTCTTGCCATAATACAAATTCTAACAGACTATTCAGTAGGACTATCAGTTGTGTATCCACCAGACTTCTGCACAACACAACTGATGGTCCCAACCCCATTTATAAGGCAAGAAATCCACTTATTACACCTGACAGGGCACACCTGTGAAGTGAAAACCATTTCCGGTGACTACCTCTTGAAGCTCATCAAGAGAATGTCAAGAGTGTGCAAAGCAGTAATCAAAGCAAAAGGTGGCTACTTTGGAGAACCTACAATACAAGACATATTTTCAGTTGTTTCACACTGTTTTGTTAAGTATTTAATTCCAAGTGTTAATTCATAGTTTTGATGCCTTCAATGTGAATCTACAATTTTCAGAGTCATGAAAATAAAGAAAACTGTTTGAATGAGATAGATATATATATATAGAAAGATATATATATATATATATATAGATATATAGATATATATATATATATATATATATATATATATATATATATATATATATATATATATATATATATATATATATATATATATAGATGTGTATATATATATATATAGATATATATATATATATATATATAGATATATATATATTTTGAAACCAGACGTTTGCATACACTACATTCTCTCTCTCATTCTGGGACTTGACAAATATAAATAATTTTGGTATCTGATTGACCTAAAACGGGAAAGGTTTATTCTGATTTCATGTCAGATAGTGAGAAAAACCTGCAGATGTGTCTTTTTAGCTATTGTATGTAAACCTCTGGTTTCAACTGTAAATAACATAGTGTACTTTAGTTTACACAATTTTGATTAAAAGGAGCGCAAAAGCCATCCCACCATGACAACGTTTTCCCTTTTCAGGATGGCGTTATCTCTAAGGCTAGTTTCACACTTGCGTTAAACGGCATACGTTGGATTTAGTGGCGCATTGCATTGTACAAAACAACGGATTTTTTTTTCTTCTTTACAGTTTTACCAGCGGCAGACTATTGTGAACGATCAGCTGATCGCTCACAGCAGCCGGTCGCCAGGTGATCAGCTGATCGCTCACAGCAGCCGGTCGCCGGGTGATCAGCTGATCGCTCACAGCAGCCGGCCACCGAGTGATCAGCTGATCGTTCGGTTGCCGAGAATGTGTGCGGGGTGGGTGGAGCCAAGCTGGGCCATGGCGCTGAGGACGTCAGTGCCGCAGGGATTGCATGGCTGGGGACAGGTGAGTGTGTGTGTGTGTGTGTGTGTACATGCGGACTGCGGGAGGGGGCGGAGCCAAGCGGGGAAGTGTCGCGCTCCCTGTACACGTAGCCATGGTAAATATCGGGTAACTAGGCAAAGCACATTGCTTAGTAACCCGATGTGTACCCTAGTTACATGTGCAGGGAGCCAGAGAGAGCATGCGCAGCGCAATCCTACGGATTGCGCTGCTCAAAAAACGTTACATCCTGCGTTCCTTCCGCCCGGCGGAAGCAACGCAGGTCCATCACTCGCAATCCGTCGTCCATACAAGTCTATGGGAAGCGTTTTCCAAAACGGCGGATTGCAACTGAAGGAAAACAACGCAAGTGTGAAAGTACCCTAATAGTTAACCTCGCTATGTGCCATTCACAGTGTGAATGTCCACATACATTGCACTTACACCAAGTGTTCCAGACCATTCTTTTGGTTTGTCTTAAGGATTACAATGAAAGATCACACAGTATTCACCATTTACAATATGATGGTCACAGCTTGTGTCCTCCCCTCCCTACACAATGACCTCTATGCAGCTTACAGATCGTTCCTGAGGGGTGTGGCCTGGACGGCAATGTGAGGAGACCTGTCTCTGGAGTTCTCCTGCAAACACCCACAATAAATACCTGAACACCGCTGTTATCACTGCCTCAGCCGGCTGTCTGGAAGATAAGGTGGTGGGGACTTGTCTGGGGTGAGTCTGGTGGATCCGGAGAGGTGCCATGGTCCGTCGCAGGCAGAAAGATACTGTAGGCGTGAAAGTCCCCAGCTCTCAAGATGGTGCCATGATAAGGAAGGAAGCTGAGAAAGCTAATGAAGCCTGTCAGCAGAGGATGCAGGTCGCTGCAAGGCTGGAGAAATTTGCCTGGAATTCAGAGAAATCCCTGCTGCATACAGATAATAGAGGTGAGGAAGAGGAGTGGATAGGCGCTGCCAGTTCTGATGAGATGGGAGATGGTGGAGAGCAGCAAAATAATACACTGGAGGTGGAGAAAGCACATAGTGCAGAGGAGACTACAGAAAACCCTACTCTAAAGGACGTTTTTGCAGTGGTGTCGTTTTATAAAGAAGCTCTGACTAGCCTGACAAAACAAGTTACAGGAATACAGGCAGAGGTGACTGGCATTAAGGCCTGCGCCACACATCCGTGCCTCCGGCACGTGTTTGTCATTTTTTACACGTACCGGCGGCACGGAGACACTTTAACCAATGCTACCCTATTGTAGCAGGCACACACACGTAAAACCACACGGAACGTGTGTCCGTGTGCGTTTGTACGTGTGTGCGTTTTTGAAAGCGCTGACATGTCCGTTTTTTCACCGGCAGCACGGGTGTCACACGGCCCGCACCCGCACCACACGGGTGTAGTGTGGATGCGGTCCCGTGTGACACGCGCCGGAGAAAACACACATGTCATTGAAAAAAAAACAAAACATTAACTCACCTTCTCCAGCCCTCCTGTCTCTGCCGCTGCTGCCTTTTGCTGCCGACCGCCGCTCATTAATCTCATAGAATATTCACTTCACTGCCTGGCAGCAGCAGCGGGGAGACGGGAGGGCTGGAGACCGAGGATCAGCACCACGGACAGCAGCGCGGACATCAGGAAGGACCAGGTGAGTATAATAATTACCGGTTCTACGTGTGCTATCGCGGATAGCACACGTAGAACACACGTGTCACGCACGTACCAGAGACACGTACTTACCTGCACGCAACACGCAGGGAAAATACGTGTCTCTCGGCACGTGCGTGAATTTCACGTGAGTGTGGCAGAGGCCTAAGAAAGACCTCAAAAAAGCCGACCTGAGAACAGGAGCTGTGGAGGAAAGAGTTGGGATAACAGAGGATCATATCACAAAACTACAAAAGTCTGAAAAAACATTTGCACAGCAGATAGCTGAAATCATGGCAAAAAACGATGACTTAGAGAATCGCTCTAGAAGGAATAACATCAGGATTGTTGGCTTCCCTGAGAAAGCGGAAGGAAGAAACCACACTGAATATGTAGAAGGCTGGCTCAGGGGGAAAATTGGTGCTGATGCCTTATCCAAGCTCTATGCCGTCGAACGTGCACACAGTCCCGATGCAGCCATAGCCAGCGGGCAGGGGCCCTCACACTATGCTAGCTAAGCTCCTTAACTACAGGGACACTATACTCCGAAAGGCAAGAGACATGGAGGATCTTATTATTGACGGCCAGAGAATTTCCATATACCCGGACTATTCCATTTCTGTTCAAAAGCTACGTATGACTTTTACTGGAGTAAAGAGGCGTCTGCGAGAGATTGGGGTGCAATACTCAATGATATTCCCGGCAAAGCTAAGAGTGACGGCGTTGGAGCGGGTGCACTTTTTTTACAACTCCGGAGGAAGCCATGTAGTGGTTGGACGCAAACGAAAAGCGGATCCGTGTGAATGAATGAGCTGACTGTCTGAATCTGCAGTGTATTGGAGAAGGCCGGCTGAGGCTCTACGACATCCTTAGGAGCTTACAGGGGACCCTTCTTGTTTTTTCTTTCTCCCCCTTTTTTTTTAATTTTATTGTTATCTCCTCCTTCCCTTTGAGATTGAGGTAGTATGCAGGGGGAATACGAAGGGTTTGATGTGAGCTTCGCAGCACATGGGGACTGCCTAATTAGGCGTGGTGGTGCTATTTACAATTTGAGATTCCAGTTTAATTACTGTTCGCCATTTTACTGTTATTAGTTGAGTGGAATATGTTTATACATAAACAGGGTGGGAGTGGAGAACTGTTGGAAAAGGGACGAGTTTTAAAATGTGTCTAAGAGGGATTATGGACCAGGTTTGGAAAACCCGATGCTTCACTGGAGTACTCAAAAACAGGAAGTGGTGGGGTGCAGGAGGGGAGGGGAGAAGAGGGGGAGGGGTGAAAGGGGTAGGGTAAAGACAGCATGGGGAGGTACTACAAGGTTTGATGGTTTTACTGGGTGGGATCATGGGGGATAGAATTAATGTGTTGAGTTGGAATATTGGAGGGCTATCAGATAGGTCTAGGAGAGCGGCAATAATTAAATATGTTCAAGATCAGAATCCGTCAGTAATATGTCTACTAGAAACGCATCTAACAAAGGAGACAACACATGTTTTAAATAGGAGATGGGTGCAGAAGGCCTATCATTCCACCTTTTCCAACTATGCAAGGGGTGTATCACTGCTGATTCATAACTATGTGCAATATGAAGAGATAGAAGTGTATGTGGATAAAGAGGGACAGTGTGTGGCCGTCAAGTGTAAAATATTTGGCAGACTTATGTGTATAGCTGCAATTTATATACCACCTCCATATATGTGCACCAAACTAAGGGAGATAAGAGCGTTCTCTGAGAAGGGGGGGGAGTAATGCCTTTTTTACTGGTGGGGGACTTCAATAATGTGATAGACCTGTACTGGGATAGGAGTAGTAGACCTCCAGGTATTCAGGATAGTTGTATGACTTCGTTTGGCACTCTTATTGGGGAACTTGGAATGGTGGATGCCTGGCGAGTGAGGAATGGGAGGTTATCCTGCTTCTCTTGTTACTCGGCTTCACATAACACTTTGTCCCGCATTGACATGGCTCTAGCTAGTGATCTGATGGACGCAATGATAGGCGAAGTGCAATATTTGACGAGTGATTTCAGATCATAGCCCGATTCTAGTGTCCATGCGATGGGGGACCCTGAAAGGGGGAAGGAGGGGAGTGTGGAAGCTTCATCCAGCATGGATCCGTCATATTAATATGGGTAATATACAACGGGATCTCGGGGAATTCTTTATCCACGAGGGTAGCACTGGTCCCCTGGTGGTATGGGATGCGATGAAGGCATACCTCAGGGGACTCCTGTTCAGGGATATCTGTAAATGTAAAACACAGACGAGGCAGGATGAGAAAAATGGCCTGGAGGCCTTAGATAAGGCGGAGCTGCAAGCAATTAGGAGTAATACTGCGGACGCGAAGCAAAATCTTAGGCAGGCGCATGAACAGGTTAATAAGATGCTTTTGGAGAAGGCGGTAAGGAAGCAGGCATTCCAAACACTGCATTTTTATGAAGAGGGAGAAAAAGTTGGTCATCTATTATCGGCCATAGCTGCAGCTCAAAGGAGTAGCTCATTTGTGCATGGTATGGACACGGTAGAGGGGACACAAGTCACTGAGGTTGAGGAGATCCTTGGGGTCTTGAAAGATTTCTATCGCACGCTATATTCTTCCAGCGGAGAGGTGAGGGTGTAAGAGGTGGACTCATTTCTTGAGCGAGGTGAGCTTCCTGTGTTGTCTGTGGCGGATAGAGATAAATTGGAGTCACCTATTACTATTGATGAACTGGAGGGCGCTCTGCATGGCATGAGCAATGACAAGGCACCGGGAGCAAACTGGCTACCGGTTGAAATTTATAAACAGAAGAAATCCTATTACCCAAACTATTGAAAGTCTTTGAGGTGGTGGAGGGGGAAGGTGTATTGCCTGAATCTATGAGAGAAGCAATAATAGTAGTAATTCCCAAGGAGGATAAAAATCCGAGGCTTCCAGACTCATATAGACCAATCTTGTATTAACAGCGGACGTGAAGCTTCTGGCTAAGGTGTTGTCAAACTGGCTGACTGGAGTTATATCTAACCTAATACATATGGATCACTCGGGGTTCATGGCCAATAGGTCGACAGCTGCTAATATCAGGAGATTATACGTTAATCTACAGTTGCCGCCTGACAACCCTGGCCGGAGGGTGATCGCTTCGCTAGATGCCCAGAAAGCGTCCGATAGTGTTGAGTGGGGGTATCTGTGTAAAGTGTTGCAGCATATGGGTTTTGGCCCACGGTTTGTAAAGTGGGTGCAGCTGTTGTATAATAGGCCTACTGCTAAAGTTAGAATTAACGGTATGACCTCCGCAGAGTTCGAGTTGCATCTGGGGAGGAGGCAGGGCTACCCACTATCGCCGCTCCTATTTGCTAATAGAGCCTCTGCTGCGGGCATTAGGAAATCGAAGGAGATCCATGGATTTAGATATGGGCATTTAGAGGAGAAAACAGCTCTTTATGCCGACGACTTATTACTTTTCTTGGGGGATCCGTCAGCCTCATTGGATCATGCCATGCAGATAATAGAGAAATTTGGAGAAGTTTTGGGACTGACCATTAATTGGTCTAAATCGAGCCTCTTTAAAGTGGATGGGGACGTAACCTGGACAAATGATGATACAGGGGCTAACAAATTGAAGAGTGTGGAAGAATTTAAATATCTAGGTATCCAGATATCTCTGCCAGTAGAAAAATACATACAGGTGAACTTATGGCCGCTTCTTAAAAAATTGAGAGCCAAAGTGGATGCCTGGAACAAGCTACATTTGTCAGTTGTTGGAAGGGTTAATTTAGTAAAGATGGTAGTAATGCCTAAACTCCTATACATACTGCACAATGCTCCTGTTTGTATTTCAAAGAAAAAATTTAAAGGGATAAACTCGCTGTTTAGAGACCTGGTGTGGGGTAAAAAGCAGCCCAGGGTGCGATTAGAGACTTTACAAAGGCCGAAAGATGAGTGGGGTCTAGCAATCCCAAATCCGGAATTGTATTATATGGCGGCACAATGTCAACATCTCAGGGGGTGGTCTGAAAGAAAGATGGGGGCATTAAAGAAGTGCTGCAATACATAGTGGCTAGAAGTCCATTGGTAATGGGACTAGAGGATGGTGCGGTGGGGCTCCTGGGTGGAACATCTCCTACAGTGGCACTTATAAATAAGACCTGGGATAGGCTGAAAAGGGTGAGAGGGGTGACCCGGTTAACTAAGTTTACACCTATCTGGGATAACAGTAATCTCCCGGAGATTCAGAAAATGGGGAATATTGAGGAGTGGAGACGCAAGGGTATAATATACATGCATCAGATATTGGACGGAGGAATTTTGAAATCGTTCCCGCAGTTACAGAGTGAGTTTCAGATGCCGGCGTCCGGCTGGCTCCACTACAGACAATTAAAACATGCGATTGCAGCCCAAGCGGCTAAACAAAGTGTGGCCATACAGACTGACCTGGTACTGGAGTATGTGTGTAAGGCTAAGTTCACATTTCCGCTAAAATGTATCAGTCACAATCCGCTGCTCTTGTAAACAGCGGAATCCGTTTAGCGGATTCCGCTGCTCCCATAGACTTGTATGAGCAGCGGATTGTGACTGATGATGCTGCGTTGCACCCTCCGCCCGACTGATCAGTCGTGGAACGACTGACCGCCGGGCGGGAGGAACGCAGCATGTAACGTTTTTTGAGCAGCGAGAGCCGTCGGATTTCGCTGCGCATGCTCTCTGGCTCCCTGCACACGTCACCAGCTTTGGTTGGTTACCCGATATTTACCCTGGTTACGGTGCAAGGAGCCAGCGCTAAGCGGTGTAGGCCCGTAACCAAGGTAAATATCGGGTAACCAAGGTAAACATCGGGTGCTTTGCTGTTACCCGATATTTAGGCTGGTTACGTGTGCAGGGAGGCCGACACTTCCCGCTCGGGCCCCGCCCCCTCCCGCACTCCGCACATGTATGTACACACACACACACACACACACACCTGTCCCCAGCCATGCAGACAAACACTGCCACTGACACCCTCGTCTGGCCCCGCCCCCTGCTCGGCTCCGCCCCCTCCCGCACTTTGCATGTGCACACACATACATACATACATGCACATACATACATACATGCACATACACACACTCACTCACACATACACTCACCTGTCCCCAGCCATGCAGACCGCAGCACTTCTACTGACATCCTCAGCGCCTGGCCCCGCCCCCCGCTCGGCTCCGCCCCCTCCCGCACTTTGCATGTGCACACACACACATACATACATACATACATGCACATACACACACTCACTCACAGATACACTCACCTGTCCCCAGCCATGCAGACCGCAGCACTTCTACTGACATCCTCAGCGCCTGGCCCCGCCCCCCCGCTCGGCTCCGCCCCCTCCCGCACTTTGCATGTGCACACACATACATACATACATGCACATACATACATACATGCACATACACACACTCACTCACACATACACTCACCTGTCCCCAGCCATGCAGACCGCAGCACTTCTACTGACATCCTCAGCGCCTGGCCCCGCCCCCCGCTCGGCTCCGCCCCCTCCCGCACTTTGCATGTGCACACACATACATACATACATGCACAT
Organism: Anomaloglossus baeobatrachus; assembly: GCF_048569485.1. Classification (NCBI taxonomy): domain Eukaryota; kingdom Metazoa; phylum Chordata; class Amphibia; order Anura; family Aromobatidae; genus Anomaloglossus; species Anomaloglossus baeobatrachus. Next base: position 378,796,463 of record NC_134357.1, on the reverse strand, counting down.
ACATACATACATACATGCACATACACACACTCACTCACACATACACTCACCTGTCCCCAGCCATGCAGACCGCAGCACTTCTACTGACATCCTCAGCGTCTGGCCCCGCCCCCCGCTCGGCTCCGCCCCCTCCCGCACTTTGCATGTGCACACACATACATACATACATGCACATACACACACTCACTCACAGATACACTCACCTGTCCCCAGCCATGCAGACCGCAGCACTTCCACTGACATCCTCAGCGCCTGGCCCCGCCCCCCGCTCGGCTCCGCCCCCTCCCGCACTTTGCATGTGCACACACATACATACATACATACATACATACATGCACATACACACACTCACTCACTCACAGATACACTCACCTGTCCCCAGCCATGCAGACCGCAGCACTTCCACTGACATCCTCAGCGCCTGGCCCCGCCCCCCGCTCGGCTCCGCCCCCTCCCGCATTCAGCATGTGTATACACACACACACTCACACACTCACACACACACACACACTCACCTGTCCTGCAGTCACTGCGGCACTGACGTCCTCAGTGCCACGGCCCCGCTCGGCTCCTCCCCTCCCCCCCCGAACTCCGCCCCCCGCACACAAACGGAATCCGACAAAGAATTCTGTTCTTTGTCATCCGTTGTACAGCGTTGAACAGCGCATCAGTCACATGCGTCAAGCGACGCATGTGACTGATACAAATCAACGGAAATGTGAACTTAGCCTAAGGGCGGAGGAAGCACTAAAGGGATCATTTCTGGCACGTATAAAGATATACTACATACCTTTCTTTTAGACTGCCCACTTAAAACTAGATCTAAATGGGAGGAGAAAGTTGGGACGATAACGGAGGAAGTGTGGGAGAGTATCCTGGAGTATGTACCTAAATTCTCTATGAGCGAACCGGCTAGACTATCTCACCTATACGTGATTCACCGGGTATATAGGTCTCCCTTACTGATGTTTAAAATGGGGTTGAAAAGGAATTCGGAGTATTCAAGGTGTCAGGGATCTGACGCAGGTATTTTTCATATGATGTGGTCTTGTCCGAGACTGGTCTCTTTTTGGACTAAGGTTATCTACAAGATAGGAAGAACATATGGGTGTGTCCTTTCCAGGGAACCATTGCTATGCATATTGGGATATGTTGAGGAGCTTGGGGTGGAAAATGCTATGAAAATTGCCATTGCTAGGCTGCCGTATGCGGCAAGAAAGCTAATTGCCAGGTCCTGGGTTAAAAAAGACTCCCCGACCAGGGGAGAGTCATTAAAAGGGTGAAATGTATTCTTCAGCTGGAACAGGGAGTGTATGAAAGAAGGGGGAATGTTAAAATGTTTGAGAAGCTATGGTCGCCTTGGCTGCAATGTGAATAGGACAAGTGATGGACCAGTAAACAGATTTGGGACCGGGATAGCCGTCGGAGACCTCTGATGTGTGTGTTTTGTTTTATTTGTGTTACTAGTAGTTCCTCCTGCACAGCGGGATGATCGGGATGGTTGCTACACTGCAGTTGGAGGGTATTTTAAGTGTGTACTAAATGGGATGTAGTACTGGGGAGGAGGGTTACTGCCGGGGAAGGGGGCGGGAGGGGGAGGGAAAGGGGTAATAGGTAATAGATATGATAAACTTAATTTGGATGCCGATTTGCTATACTGTTGTATGTATTCTGTTTTAATAAAGTATTTGATTTAAAAAAAACAGATCATTCCTAAAAGCTATCCCACAGAAATCGGAGCATTATTGTTTGAAATAGGAGACTCTCTTCTTTAGCACATTTGAAGTGTGAAGAGCTGTTGCGTTCTTCTCTTTGGTACAAATGATCTTGAGTCCATTTAAAGTGAGAACTTGAACCTGCACCCAGTAACGCTTGTTACCCACTTGGCATACAGACCATACTGTCTAGATGGCACTTATTGCATCTCTTAACACTGGCCATCTCCAGCCGATTGTCAGCAGTAACAACTCATTTTTAACCATTTCTAGCTTGCTTACACTTTGTTCTTATTAGGTCAGATCTTAAAGATGCTGAGCTACTGTACATTTTCCTCATGTTAATAGGACTATTTTTGTTGGATGTGGGAATGCTTGACTGTTAAGTTTTGGATTAGTGGAGTTTTACTGTATAGGGTTTTTATTGTTATATGATATATGTTGGACTGGTCATCTGTGTTTTGCCAATGAAAGCAGTTTGTGTAATACATATGGACACAAGTGTGCGATGTGTCTATTGATTTATATAGAATGCATTTATGTTATGTGTGCATTCAGAACACTGAAAATCCTCCAACGTACTTGAAAAAGTTGAGAAGTGGCCAAGGCTTCTTTCTAGCTACAAAGCATGGCTCTGTCTTGCCTTCAACATATATCTTTGCTTGTAACAAATCTATACAAGCCACAGGAAGTGAGCTATATAAAGTGCTTCTGTTTTACAGTCTTGGCCAGATATTATATATTACCAAAAGGAAGGAAATTCATACCGCCGTGACACAATCCATTGCCCATAGCAGCGTGAGTATGATTAGAGAGCTCGGTTCTCCCGCAGTTGCTAAGTCACTGAAGGGTAAAACTGTGTGTTTTTCATCTTTCCTCTTCTGAAGTTTCATTGAAAATGCTATATATTACGGCACAGTGTCTTTTTTTTTTTTTCATGTATCTTGGAGGAAGGGAGTTAATTCTATGTAGTTCAGGTTTAAAGAAACCACTTACGTGAGCTGAACGTAGATCGTTCTCCTGACATTACTACTATGGTTTTCTGTATTTCCGAATGTCGTTGAAATCTTTGATCAGGTGCTTCCTACTTAATGAAGGTGACCGGAAGAAATGGCTACCATTGCTATATCTACACAGATTGTCAGAAAGCTTTGACCAGTTATAAATGGCATAGAAATAGGATTAGTACAGTTGTAGGTAAATTATCTTACACCGATTCTTGCCCATTATGTTATGTATCACATGTTCCAGCATTCTGGTTGTGTATTAGAAAAACTTTTTCAAATGGTTTTTGGAACTGTAGCGTTGATTGCCTATCGGCAGGATCAGCCATGATTGTTTATAGGTCCTGGGGTCCAACTCTCAAGATCTATAACAATCAGAACATTTAAGGGGCCATCTATCTTCATTATTTGTATATACACATGTAGATGATGATGAGATCTTAATGTTGGCATGCAGCCAAAATTATACCACTGGAGGAAAAAATGCCCTTTAAAGGAGGTACTCAGCACAAAATGACGTTTGAAATCATTCACAGGCACTCCGTGTACTCTTGGTTTAGTTCAGTGCACCTTCCCAACTACTTGTTTTACATGTACCATAACTCCGCTCTCCTTGATTGATAGCTTTGCCTTTACAGGATCCAGAGAAGAGATAGATGAAAGACAAGTAGGTGGAAAGGTGCATTAAACAGTTTGGTCACACCAAGGGTGCACTGAGCACCTGTGCTTGGTTTCAATAGTCATATAAAATGTTCTAATTAATGAATGTGCAACACTATACAGTGTACAGTTTACAGTGTAAACTATTGTGCTGTGAGTTAAATTCCTTAGAACGAAAGAGTGAAGACAAGAATGTGTCCATTACTGCTTAACAAAAACCAGGATAACTGTGGTATACTCCGCGCTGCTGTACAAAGAAACACTCCAAAAAATAAAAGCAATGTGGATGGTTTATTCTACGCGCTTCGAAGAGCTATCCCCTCTTCTTCCTCAGGAAATCCAGATCATTGGATTTTCCTGAGGAAGAAGATGTGATATCTCTTCGAAACGCGTAGAATAAACCATCCACATTGCTTTTATTTTTTGGAGTGTTACTTTGTACAGCAGCGCGGAGTATACCACAGTTATCCTGGTTTTTGTTTTGCTTCTGTCTTTGGCACGTGGGATCGGCTGCAGCTGTTATATGTCTCTGTACTGGTTGTGAGTCTCACAACCATTCCAGGTGAGCGGTTTTCCTATTAAAAAGTCACCATATTTTACACTGGTAAGACCCTATTGCGCTCCTTATATCCACAGCTTGTTTCCTGTCCCTTAATGCTTGTCTGAAAAAGGCCTCGTTCTTTGGAGATATTTCATAGTCTGTTTCATTTACAACTTTATCTGTTTGTTCATGGTCTACTGAACATCTATTTCCCATATGAACTGTTCATTCTTCATCCATTCCCTAAATGATCAGTGTTAAGTTGTTCAGTCCATTGTCACTCCATTACCTTTTACTCATTTTGGATGTAAACCTGGAGGAGGATCATGACAAGCAAGCGCAAAACGTCAGTTTAGCAGATTGTCATCTCTACAGTTCCGATATAATCTGCCATGTTGTTTGATGGCCCAGTGAAATATCATTGATGTATGGAAATTTCAAGAATTTTCATTCTAAATGGAATCTGTCGCATCAAAAGTCTGGACTTTCATGTTGGGATGTATTATATTTTCTTTGTTGGAACATGCTTATTTGCCCACTTTGTACTAGACTAGAGGATTTGGTATCAGGTTTACAACTTACTATCAATTATACTTCAAGTTACAATGATACATCACCTTAAAGGGAACCTGTCATGTAAAAAAGAGCTATTAATCTGCAGATATGGGTTTAATCTGAAGGATTATAGTATGCTGACACTGCGACCACTGAATCTGAGAACCCTGTTGTGGGGAGCAAATTAACTTTACTCCTCTCGGCAGCTGCGGGTATTCAGTCATAAATGCACAGCCAGCGCGCTTTCAGTCACTGCTCTGTACATAGTGAGGGGTGGCTGTAAACAAGCTCCGGCAGTGACTGACCGCTAGGGTCAGCATTACATCAGTATAGAGCTGGCTGTCAGTGCTAGGGGTGTGGTTACTGCTGCAGCTGTTCTTTTTGCACAGAGGAGTCAACCAACTGTGCCTCCGTGACTGAAAGTTGGAGGCTGCCAGGAGTAATAAAATTTTCTGCTGTGCGCTGTCTGGCGTCCGCATGACATCAGAATGCAATTAATCTGCAGATTAACCCCATATTTGCAAGTTAATAGCATTTTTTACATGACTGATTACCTGTAAGGTGATGTACCATTGTAATTAGAAGTACAACTGATAGAAAATTTTAAATCTGATACCTATCCTCTAGTCTAGTTCAAAGTGGGCAAATAAGCATGTTGCAACGAAGAACATATAATAAATCATAACATTGGCCTAAAGTTAATATTCTAACTTGGTTGGTT